>NW_027252472.1:77500-200000 GCF_044704955.1 Pristiophorus japonicus
CTTTTACAGATTTTATGTCCCCCTCACACGTTGCTTTTCCTCCCATCTTTGTATCGTCAGCAAACTTGTCTACGTTACACTCAGTCCCTTCTTCCAAGTCGTTAATATAGATTGTAAATAGCTGGGGTCCCAGCACTGATCCCTGCGGCACCCCACTAGTTACTGATTGCCATTCTGAAAAGTAATGGAGAGGGTTGGAGGGGAGTGCAGTAGATGTAGTATACTGAGACTCTCGGAAGGCGGAGGGAGAGGGTTGGAGGGTAGTGCGGTAGATGTAGTATACTGAGACTCTCGGAAGTAATGGAGAGGATTGGAGGGTAATGCGGTAGATGTAGTATACTGAGACTCTCGGAAGTAATGGAGAGGATTGACCAGGTTAGTGCGGTAGATGTAGTATACTGAGACTCTCGGAAGTAATGGAGAGGGTTGGAGGGTAGTGCAGTAGATGTAGTATACTGAGACTCTCGGAAGGCGGAGGGAGAGGGTTGGAGGGGAGTGCGGTAGATGTAGTATACTGAGACTCTCGGAAGTAATGGAGAGGGTTGGAGGGGAGTGCAGTAGATGTAGTATACTGAGACTCTCGGAAGTAATGGAGAGGGTTGGAGGGTAGTGCGGTAGATGTAGTATACTGAGACTCTCGGAAGTAATGGAGAGGGTTGGAGGGTAATGCGGTAGATGTAGTATACTGAGACTCTCGGAAGTAATGGAGAGGATTGACCAGGTTAGTGCGGTAGATGTAGTATACTGAGACTCGCGGAAGTAATGGAGAGGGTTGGAGGGTAGTGCAGTAGATGTAGTATACTGAGACTCTCGGAAGGCGGAGGGAGAGGGTTGGAGGGGAGTGCGGTAGATGTAGTATATTGAGACTATTGGAAGGCGGAGGGAGAGGGTTGGAGGGGAGTGCAGTAGATGTAGTATATTGAGACTATTGGAAGGCGGAGGGAGAGGGTTGGAGGGGAGTGCAGTAGATGTAGTATATTGAGACTATTGGAAGGCGGAGGGAGAGGGTTGGAGGGGAGTGCGGTAGATGTAATATACTGAGACTCTCGGAAGGCGGAGGGAGAGGGTTGGAGGGGAGTGCGGTAGATGTAGTATACTGAGACTCTCGGAAGGCGGAGGGAGAGGGTTGGAGGGGAGTGCGGTAGATGTAGTATACTGAGACTCTCGGAAGTAATGGAGAGGATTGACCAGGTTAGTGCGGTAGATGTAGTATACTGAGACTCTCGGAAGTAATGGAGAGGGTTGGAGGGGAGTGCAGTAGATGTAGTATACTGAGACTCTCGGAAGGCGGAGGGAGAGGGTTGGAGGGGAGTGCGGTAGATGTAGTATACCGAGACTCTCGGAAGTAATGGAGAGGATTGACCAGGTTAGTGCGGTAGATGTAGTATACTGAGACTCTCGGAAGTAATGGAGAGGGTTGGAGGGTAGTGCAGTAGATGTAGTATACTGAGACTCTCGGAAGTAATGGAGAGGATTGACCAGGTTAGTGCGGTAGATGTAGTATACTGAGACTCTCGGAAGTAATGGAGAGGGTTGGAGGGTAGTGCGGTAGATGTAGTATACTGAGACTCTCGGAAGTAATGGAGAGGATTGACCAGGTTAGTGCGGTAGATGTAGTATACTGAGACTCTCGGAAGTAATGGAGAGGATTGACCAGGTTAGTGCGGTAGATGTAGTATACTGAGACTCTCGGAAGTAATGGAGAGGATTGACCAGGTTAGTGCGGTAGATGTAATATACTGAGACTCTCGGAAGTAATGGAGAGGGTTGGAGGGTAGTGCGGTAGATGTAGTATACTGAGACTCTCGGAAGTAATGGAGAGGATTGACCAGGTTAGTGCGGTAGATGTAGTATACTGAGACTCTCGGAAGTAATGGAGAGGATTGACCAGGTTAGTGTGGTAGATGTAGTATACTGAGACTCTCGGAAGTAATGGAGAGGATTGACCAGGTTAGTGCGGTAGATGTAATATACTGAGACTCTCGGAAGTAATGGAGAGGGTTGGAGGGTAGTGCGGTAGATGTAGTATACTGAGACTCTCGGAAGTAATGGAGAGGATTGACCAGGTTAGTGCGGTAGATGTAGTATACTGAGACTCTCGGAAGTAATGGAGAGGATTGACCAGGTTAGTGCGGTAGATGTAGTATACTGAGACTCTCGGAAGTAATGGAGAGGGTTGGAGGGTAGTGCGGTAGATGTAGTATACTGAGACTCTCGGAAGTAATGGAGAGGATTGACCAGGTTAGTGCGGTAGATGTAATATACTGAGACTCTCGGAAGTAATGGAGAGGGTTGGAGGGTAGTGCGGTAGATGTAATATACTGAGACTCTCGGAAGTAATGGAGAGGATTGACCAGGTTAGTGCGGTAGATGTAGTATACTGAGACTCTCGGAAGTAATGGAGAGGATTGACCAGGTTAGTGCGGTAGATGTAATATACTGAGACTCTCGGAAGGTGCAGATGCGGGGGGGAGACACGCGTCAGTCAGAGAGGGGAGGTCCCACCTGCCTGGTGTGGACCCTCTGGTGTCTCTTGACGTGGGGCGAGCGGGTGAATCCCTTGCCACACACAGCGCACTTGTAGGGCCTCTCCCCGGTGTGCACTCGCTGGTGTTTCTTCAGCTCGCCGGACTGGGTAAAGTCCTTGCCGCACGACGGGCACTTGTAGGGCCTCTCGCCGGTGTGGATGCGGCGGTGGGTCAGCAGGTTGGAGGAGTTCACAAAGCGCTTGCCGCAGACGGAGCAGGTGAAGGGCCTCTCCCCGGTGTGGATTCGCTCATGCACAGTCACCTCCGACAGGTGCTTGAAACCCTTGCCGCACACCGCGCACAGGAAGGGCCTCTCCCCGGTGTGAACCCGCTGGTGTGTCTTCACCGAGGACGGGTGCAGGAAACCCTTGCCGCACACTCCGCACCGGTGGGCCGCCTTGCCCGTGGCGGCCACCACGGCGGCCGAGCGACGCCTCCCGCGGCCCATCAGCCCGCCCCCGGCGTCCCCCGGGGCGGGGGCCGCCAACTCTCCCCCATCCTCCTCCGTCTTCACCTTCGCCCCGGCGGCTTCCATCGCTGCGGGAGACAAGAGAACGCGATTTCAGACAACTGCACGGCACAGAAAGATCCCAACCCCCTCCCCGGCCCCTCCCGCCTGCCCATCCCCCTGCTCTCTCCAAGCTTTCAATATGTTTTTTTAAAGGGGCGAGAGGATTGCGAACGTCGGTATTGGTTAACGGGCGGTTTATTGAGGATGTAACAGGCAGGGGAGATAAAAGGGGAAACAGGAGATGAAGTATATTTGGTATTAACAAAAGAGCATTCGAGAAGGTGCCACAGTGAAGAGTCGGGGCAAAGGAGCAGAGAGAGATTGTAGAGGGACGAGATCCGGGCGCCCGGGAGAGGCGCGAGATCCGGGCTCCCGGGAGAGGCGTGAGTTCGGGGCGCCGGGGAGAGGCGTGAGATCCGGGCGCCCGGGAGAGGCGCGAGTTCAGGGCGCCCGGGAGAGGCGTGAGTTCGGGGCGCCCGGGAGAGGCGTGAGTTCGGGGCGCCCGGGAGAGGCGTGAGTTCGGGGCGCCGGGGAGAGGCGCGAGTTCGGGGCGCCCGGGAGAGGCGTGAGTTCGGGGCGCCCGGGAGAGGCGTGAGTTCGGGGCGCCGGGAGAGTTCGGGGCGCCCGGGAGAGGCGTGAGTTCGGGGCGCCCGGGAGAGGCGTGAGTTCGGGGCGCCGGGAGAGTTCGGGGCGCCCGGGAGAGGCGTGAGTTCGGGGCGCCGGGGAGAGGCGCGAGATCGGGGCGCCCGGGAGAGGCGTGAGTTCGGGGCGCCGGGAGAGGCGTGAGATCAGGGCGCCCGGGAGAGGCGTGAGTTCGGGGCGCCGGGAGAGTTCGGGGCGCCCGGGAGAGGCGTGAGATCAGGGCGCCCGGGAGAGGCGTGAGTTCGGGGCGCCGGGAGAGTTCGGGGCGCCCGGGAGAGGCGTGAGTTCGGGGCGCCGGGAGAGGCGTGAGTTCAGGGCGCCCGGGAGAGGCGTGAGTTCGGGGCGCCCGGGAGAGTTCGGGGCGCCCGGGAGAGGCGTGAGTTCGGGGCGCCCGGGAGAGGCGCGAGTTCGGGGCGCCGGGAGAGTTCGGGGCGCCCGGGAGAGGCGTGAGTTCGGGGCGCCCGGGAGAGGCGTGAGTTCGGGGCGCCCGGGAGAGGCGTGAGTTCAGGGCGCCCGGGAGAGGCGTGAGTTCGGGGCGCCCGGGAGAGGCGCGAGTTCGGGGCGCCGCCCGGGAGAGGCGTGAGTTCAGGGCGCCCGGGAGAGGCGTGAGTTCAGGGCGCCCGGGAGAGGCGCGAGTTCGGGGCGCCCGGGAGAGGCGCGAGTTCGGGGCGCCGCCCGGGAGAGGCGTGAGTTCGGGGCGCCCGGGAGAGGCGTGAGTTCGGGGCGCCCGGGAGAGGCGTGAGTTCGGGGCGCCCGGGAGAGGCGTGAGTTCGGGGCGCCCGGGAGAGGCGTGAGTTCGGGGCGCCCGGGAGAGGCGTGAGTTCGGGGCGCCCGGGAGAGGCGTGAGTTCGGGGCGCCCGGGTGAGTTCAGGGCGCCCGGGAGAGGCGTGAGTTCGGGGCGCCGGGAGAGGCGTGAGTTCGGGGCGCCCGGGAGAGGCGCGAGTTCAGGGCGCCCGGGAGAGGCGCGAGATCCGGGCTCCCGGGAGAGGCGCGAGTTCGGGGCGCCCGGGAGAGGCGCGAGTTCGGGGCGCCCGGGAGAGTTCGGGGCGCCCGGGAGAGGCGTGAGTTCGGGCTCCCGGGAGAGGCGTGAGTTCAGGGCGCCCGGGAGAGGCGTGAGTTCGGGGCGCCCGGGAGAGTTCGGGGCGCCCGGGAGAGGCGCGAGTTCAGGGCGCCCGGGAGAGGCGTGAGTTCGGGGCGCCCGGGAGAGGCGCGAGTTCGGGGCGCCCGGGAGAGGCGTGAGTTCGGGGCGCCCGGGAGAGGCGTGAGTTCAGGGCGCCCGGGAGAGTTCGGGGCGCCCGGGAGAGGCGTGAGTTCGGGGCGCCCGGGAGAGGCGTGAGTTCGGGGCGCCCGGGAGAGGCGTGAGTTCAGGGCGCCCGGGAGAGGCGTGAGTTCGGGGCGCCCGGGAGAGGCGTGAGTTCGGGGCGCCCGGGAGAGGCGTGAGTTCGGGGCGCCCGGGAGAGGCGTGAGTTCGGGGCGCCCGGGAGAGGCGTGAGTTCGGGGCGCCCGGGAGAGGCGTGAGTTCGGGGCGCCCGGGAGAGGCGTGAGTTCGGGGCGCCCGGGAGAGGCGTGAGTTCGGGGCGCCGGGGAGAGGCGTGAGTTCGGGGCGCCCGGGAGAGGCGTGAGTTCGGGGCGCCGGGTGAGTTCGGGGCGCCCGGGAGAGGCGTGAGTTCGGGGCGCCCGGGAGAGGCGTGAGTTCGGGGCGCCCGGGAGAGGCGTGAGTTCAGGGCGCCCGGGAGAGGCGTGAGTTCGGGGCGCCCGGGAGAGGCGTGAGTTCGGGGCGCCCGGGAGAGGCGTGAGTTCGGGGCGCCCGGGAGAGGCGTGAGTTCGGGGCGCCCGGGAGAGGCGTGAGTTCGGGGCGCCCGGGAGAGTTCGGGGCGCCCGGGAGAGGCGTGAGTTCGGGGCGCCCGGGAGAGTTCGGGGCGCCCGGGTGAGTTCAGGGCGCCCGGGAGAGGCGTGAGTTCGGGGCGCCCGGGTGAGTTCGGGGCGCCCGGGAGAGGCGTGAGTTCGGGGCGCCCGGGAGAGGCGCGAGTTCGGGGCGCCCGGGAGAGGCGTGAGTTCAGGGCGCCCGGGTGAGTTCGGGGCGCCCGGGAGAGGCGTGAGTTCGGGGCGCCCGGGAGAGGCGTGAGTTCGGGGCGCCCGGGAGAGGCGTGAGTTCGGGGCGCCCGGGAGAGGCGTGAGTTCGGGGCGCCCGGGAGAGGCGTGAGTTCGGGGCGCCCGGGAGAGGCGCGAGTTCGGGGCGCCCGGGAGAGGCGTGAGTTCAGGGCGCCCGGGTGAGTTCGGGGCGCCCGGGAGAGGCGTGAGTTCGGGGCGCCCGGGAGAGGCGTGAGTTCGGGGCGCCCGGTAGAGGCGTGAGTTCAGGGCGCCCGGGTGAGTTCGGGGCGCCCGGGAGAGGCGTGAGTTCGGGGCGCCCGGGAGAGTTCGGGGCGCCCGGGAGAGGCGTGAGATCAGGGCGCCCGGGAGAGGCGCGAGTTCGGGGCGCCCGGGAGAGGCGTGAGTTCGGGGCGCCCGGGTGAGTTCGGGGCGCCCGGGAGAGGCGCGAGTTCGGGGCGCCCGGGAGAGGCGTGAGTTCGGGGCGCCCGGGAGAGGCGTGAGTTCGGGGCGCCCGGGAGAGGCGCGAGTTCGGGGCGCCCGGGAGAGGCGTGAGTTCGGGGCGCCCGGGAGAGGCGTGAGTTCGGGGCGCCCGGGAGAGGCGTGAGTTCGGGGCGCCCGGGAGAGGCGTGAGTTCGGGGCGCCCGGGAGAGGCGTGAGTTCGGGGCGCCCGGGAGAGGCGTGAGTTCGGGGCGCCCGGGAGAGGCGTGAGTTCGGGGCGCCCGGGAGAGGCGTGAGTTCGGGGCGCCCGGGAGAGGCGTGAGTTCGGGGCGCCGGGGAGAGGCGTGAGTTCGGGGCGCCCGGGAGAGGCGTGAGTTCGGGGCGCCGGGGAGAGGCGTGAGTTCGGGGCGCCCGGGAGAGGCGTGAGTTCGGGGCGCCGGGTGAGTTCGGGGCGCCCGGGAGAGTTCGGGGCGCCCGGGAGAGTTCGGGGCGCCCGGGAGAGGCGTGAGTTCGGGGCGCCCGGGAGAGTTCGGGACGCCCGGGTGAGTTCAGGGCGCCCGGGAGAGGCGTGAGTTCAGGGCGCCCGGGAGAGTTCGGGGCGCCCGGGTGAGTTAAGGGCGCCCGGGAGAGGCGTGAGTTCGGGGCGCCCGGGTGAGTTCGGGGCGCCCGGGAGAGGCGTGAGTTCGGGGCGCCCGGGAGAGGCGTGAGTTCGGGGCGCCCGGGAGAGGCGCGAGTTCGGGGCGCCCGGGAGAGGCGTGAGTTCGGGGCGCCCGGGAGAGGCGTGAGTTCGGGGCGCCCGGGAGAGGCGTGAGTTCAGGGCGCCCGGGTGAGTTCGGGGCGCCCGGGAGAGGCGTGAGTTCGGGGCGCCCGGGAGAGGCGCGAGTTCGGGGCGCCCGGGAGAGGCGTGAGTTCGGGGCGCCCGGGAGAGGCGCGAGTTCGGGGCGCCCGGGAGAGGCGTGAGTTCAGGGCGCCCGGGAGAGGCGTGAGTTCAGGGCGCCCGGGAGAGTTCGGGGCGCCCGGGAGAGGCGTGAGTTCGGGGCGCCCGGGAGAGGCGTGAGTTCGGGGCGCCCGGGAGAGGCGTGAGTTCGGGGCGCCCGGGAGAGGCGCGAGATCCAGGCGCCCGGGAGAGGCGTGAGTTCGGGGCGCCCGGGAGAGGCGTGAGTTCAGGGCGCCCGGGAGAGGCGTGAGTTCGGGGCGCCCGGGAGAGGCGTGAGTTCGGGGCGCCCGGGAGAGGCGTGAGTTCAGGGCGCCCGGGAGAGGCGTGAGTTCGGGGCGCCCGGGAGAGGCGCGAGATCGGGGCGCCCGGGAGAGGCGAGAGTTCGGGGCGCCCGGGAGAGGCGTGAGTTCGGGGCGCCCGGGAGAGGCGTGAGTTCGGGGCGCCCGGGAGAGGCGTGAGTTCGGGGCGCCCGGGAGAGGCGTGAGTTCGGGGCGCCCGGGAGAGGCGTGAGTTCGGGGCGCCCGGGAGAGGCGTGAGTTCGGGGCGCCCGGGAGAGGCGTGAGTTCGGGGCGCCCGGGAGAGGCGTGAGTTCGGGGCGCCCGGGAGAGGCGCGAGTTCGGGGCGCCCGGGAGAGGCGTGAGATCAGGGCGCCCGGGTGAGTTCGGGGCGCCGGGAGAGGCGCGAGTTCGGGGCGCCCGGGAGAGGCGTGAGATCAGGGCGCCCGGGTGAGTTCGGGGCGCCGGGAGAGGCGTGAGTTCGGGGCGCCGGGAGAGGCGCGAGTTCGGGGCGCCCGGGAGAGGCGCGAGTTCGGGGCGCCCGGGTGAGTTCGGGGCGCCGGGAGAGGCGCGAGTTCGGGGCGCCGGGGAGAGGCGTGAGTTCGGGGCGCCCGGGAGAGGCGTGAGTTCGGGGCGCCCGGGAGAGGCGTGAGTTCGGGGCGCCGGGAGAGGCGTGAGTTCGGGGCGCCCGGGAGAGGCGTGAGATCAGGGCGCCCGGGTGAGTTCGGGGCGCCGGGAGAGGCGCGAGTTCGGGGCGCCGGGGAGAGGCGTGAGTTCGGGGCGCCCGGGAGAGGCGTGAGTTCGGGGCGCCCGGGAGAGGCGTGAGTTCGGGGCGCCCGGGAGAGGCGCGAGTTCGGGGCGCCCGGGAGAGGCGTGAGTTCGGGGCGCCCGGGAGAGGCGTGAGTTCGGGGCGCCCGGGAGAGGCGTGAGTTCGGGGCGCCCGGGAGAGGCGCGAGTTCGGGGCGCCCGGGAGAGGCGTGAGTTCGGGGCGCCCGGGAGAGGCGCGAGTTCAGGGCGCCCGGGAGAGGCGTGAGTTCGGGGCGCCCGGGAGAGGCGAGGGCCCAGGAGAGGCGAGGACCAGCCCACACTGCGATATGTGCGCACTGGGTCCGTGCAGCAGAACTGCTCTCCAGTCGTCCTGGTTAATCCCTTGCCCCTGGACCAAGACTTCGCTCTGTCAAGCCCCGTGTGGTGGCTGATGTGCAGGTTCGGTGAGTGGGGCAAATGCATGGCAGATGCAGTATAATGTGGATAAATGTGAGGTTATCCACTTTGGGGGCAAAAACAGGAAGACAGAATATTATCTGAATGGTGACAGATTAGGAAAAGGGGAGGTGCAACGAGACCCGGGTGTCATGGTACATCAGTCATTGAAGGTTGGCCATGCTGGTACAGCAGGCGGTGAAGAAGGCAATTGGTATGTTGGCCTTCATAGCGAGGGGATTTGAGTATAGGAGCAGGGAGGTCTTACTGCAGTTGTACAGGGCCTTGGTGAGGCCACACCTGGAGTATTGTGTTCAGTTTTGGTCTCCTAATCTGAGGAAGGACATTCTTGCTATTGAGGGAGTGCAGCGAAGGTTCACCAGACTGATTCCCGGGATGGCAGGACTGACATATGAAGAAAGACTGGATCAACTGGGCTTATATTCACTGGAGTTTAGAAGAATGAAAGGGGATCTCATAGAAACATATAAAATTCTGACGGGACTGGACAGGTTAGATGCAGGAAGAATGTTCCCGATGTTGGGGAAGTCCAGAACCAGGGGCTCACACAGTCTAAGGATAAGGGGTAAGCCATTTAGGACCGAGATGAGGAGAAACTTCTTCACCCAGAGAATTGTGAACCTGTGGAATTCTCTACCACAGAAAGTTGTTGGGGGCCAGTTCGTTGGATATATTCAAAAGGGAGTTAGATGTGGCCCTTACGGCTAAAGGGATCAGGGGTATGGAGAGAAGGCAGGAGTGGGGTACTGAGGGAATGGTCAGCCATGATCATATTGAATGGTGGGGCAGGCTCGAAGGGCCCAATGGCCTGCTCCTGCACCTATTTTCTGTGTTTCTATAATGACATTAAAGGTTTATAATCAAGAACATCAGAAATAGGATCAGGAGCCGGCCATTCGGCCCCTCGAGCCCTGCCCCGCCATTTAATACGATCGTGGCCTGATCCGATCATGGACCCAGCTCCACTTCCCTGCCCGCCCCCTTATCGGTTAAGAAACTGTCTATCTCTGTCTTAAATATATTCAATGTCCCGGCTTCCACAGCTCTCTGAGACAGCGAGTTCCACAGATTTACAACCCTCCGAGAGAAGGAATTCCTCCTCATCTCAGTTTTAAATGGGCGGCCCCTTATTCTAAGACCATGCCCCCTAGTTCTAGTCTCCCCCATCAGTGGGAACATCCTCTCTGCATCCACCTTGTCGAGCCCCCCCCTCATAATCTGATACGTTTCCATAAGATCACCTCTCATTGGGGCTCAGGGGATTGGAGGTAATGGACAAGCATGGATTGAGAACCGGTTAATGGACGGAAAACAGAGGGTCGGAATAAATGGGTCATTTTCGATGGGCAGGCTGTAAGTAGTGGGGTGCCGCAGGGATCAGTGATGGGGCCCCAGCTATTTACAACCTATATATAGACTTAAGTGAAAGGACCGAGTGTAACGTAGACAAGTTTACTGACGATACAAAGCTAGAAACACAGAAAATAGGAGCAGGAGCAGGCCATTGGGCCCTTCGAGCCTGCACCACCATTCAATATGATCATGGCTGATCATTCCCTCAGTACCCCACTCCTGCCTTCTCTCCATACCCCCTGATCCCTTTAACCGTAAGGGCCACATCTAACTCCCTTCTGAATATATCCAACGAACTGGTCCCCAACAACTTTCTGTGGTAGAGAATTCCACAGGTTCACCACTCTCTGGGTGAAGAAGTTTCTCCTCATCTCGGTCCTAAATGGCTTACCCCTTATCCTTAGACTGTGTGACCCCTGGTTCTGGACTTCCCCAACATCGGGAACATTCTTCCTGCATCTAACCTGTCCAGTCCCGTCAGAATTTTATATGTTTCTATGAGGTCCCCCTCTCATTCTTCTAAACTCCAGTGAATATAAGCCCAGTCGATCCAGTCTTTCTTCATATGTCAGTCCTGCCATCCCGGGAATCAGTCTGGTGAACCTTCGCTGCACTCCCTCAATAGCAAGAATGTCCTTCCTCAGATTAGGAGACCAAAACTGAACACAATATTCCAGGTGTGGTCTCACCAAGGCCCTGTACAACTGCAGTAAGATCTCCCTGCTCCTATACTCAAATCCTCTCACTATGAAGGCCAACATACCATTTGCCTTCTTCACCGCCTGCTGTACCTGCATGGCCAACTTTCAATGATTGATGTCCCATGACACCCAGGTCTCGTTGCACCTCCCCTTTTCCTAATCTGTCACCATTCAGATAATATTCTGCCTTCCTGTTTTTGCCCCCAAAGTGGATAACCTCACATTTATCCACATTATACTGCATCTGCCATGCATTTGCCCACTCACCTAACCTGTCCAAGTCACCCTGCAGCCTCTTAGCATCCTCCTCACAGCTCACACCGCCACCCAGCTTAGTGTCATCTGCAAACTTGGAGATATTACACTCAATTCCCTCTTCTAAATCATTGATGTATATTGTAAATAGCTGGGGTCCCAGCACTGAGCCCTGCGGCACCCCACTAGTCACTGTCTGCCTTTCTGAAAAGGACCCATTTATCCCGACTCTCTGCTTCCTGTCTGCCAACCAGTTCTCGATCCCCGTCAGTACATTACCCCAATACCATGTGCTTTAATTTTGCACACCAATCTCTTGTGTGGGACCTTGTCAAAAGCCTTTTGAAAGTCTAAATACACCACATCCACTGGTTCTCCCTTGTCCACTCTGCTGGTTACATCCTCAAAAAATTCCAGAAGATTGGTCAAGCATGATTTCCCCTTTCATAAATCCATGCTGACTTGGACCGATCCTGTCACTGCTTTCCAAATGCACTGCTATTACATCCATAATAATTGATTCCAGCATTTTCCCCACTACTGATGTCAGGCTAACCGGTCTATAATTACCCGCTTTCTCTCTCCCTCCTTTGTTAACCAGTGGTGTTACATTAGCTACCCTCCAGTCCACAGGGTTGATGCGAGACGTTTACCCCTCCGGGGGCTGGAGAGTCTCGAACCAGGGGTCACACAGTCTCAGGATTAAGGGCTCGGCCCTTTCGGACACAGATGGGGGAGGAATTAATTCACTCAGAGCGGGGGTGTATCTCTGGAATTCTCTGCCCCACAGAGCTGTGCTGGCTCAGTCCTCGAGTGTATTCAAGGCTGGGTCCGAGAGATTTTTCGGAGGGGCTCAGGGAAATCGAGGCGTCGGGCGGGAAAGTGGGTTAGAGGCCGTCATGGTATCCGGAATGCAAGGGTTAGGTTACGGGCAGCGATTACACAAACTGGGGGCGCGCTCCCTGGAATTTAGAAGGTTAAGGGGCAATCGTTACGAAGTTTTCAAGGGGTTACCGCTCGAGAGAAACGGTCTCCGCTGGTTGGGGAGCCGAGGACGAGGGGGGCAGAGACTGGAAATTCGAGCCGGACCTTTCAGGGGTGAAGTTAGCCAACAATTCCACACACAAAGGGTGGGAGACGTTCGGAACTCTGTCCCGCAAACGGCAATCGACGCTGGCTCGAGGGACTGAATGGGCCTCCTCCTGTTCCTGTGTAACAGACTCGAGGGACTGAATGGGCCGCCTCCTGTTCCTGTGTAACAGGCTCGAGGGGCTGAATGGGCCTCCTGTTCCCTGTGTAACAGGCTCGAGGGACTGAATGGGCCTCCTGTTCCTGTGTAACAGGCTCGAGGGACTGAATGGGCCTCCTCCTGTTCCTGTGTAACAGGCTCGAGGGGCTGAATGGGCCTCCTGTTCCCTGTGTAACAGGCTCGAGGGACTGAATGGGCCTCCTGTTCCTGTGTAACAGGCTCGAGGGGCTGAATGGGCCTGCTCCTGTTCGGGTGTAACACACTCGAGGGACTGAATGGGCCTCCTGTTCCTGTGTAACAGGCTCGAGGGGCTGAATGGGCCTTCTGTTCCTGTGTAACAGGCTCGAGGGGCTGAATGGGCCTCCTCCTGTTCCTGTGTAACAGACTCGAGGGGCCGAATGGGCCTCCTCCTGTTCCTGTGTAACAGGCTCGAGGGGCTGAATAGAAACATAGAAATTTACAGGGCAGAAGGAGGCCACTCCGGCCCATGGTGTCCGCCTCGCGTCGACCGACAAAGAGCGCACGGCAGTTAGTGAGAGGGGAGCGACCTGTCAAAAGCCCAGCGGGAGATCGAGAGCCAGCGGCAGTGGGTGAGAGGGGAGCGACCTATAAAGGCCCAGCGGGAGATCGAGAGCCAGCGGCAGTGGGTGAGAGGGGAGCGACCTATAAAGGCCCAGCGGGAGATCGAGAGCCAGCAGCAGTGGGTGAGAGGGGAACGACCTGTCAAAAGCCCAGCGGGAGATCGAGAGCCAGCAGCAGTGGGTGAGAGGAGAGCAGCCTATAAAAGGCCCAGCGGGAGATCGAGAGCCAGCGGCAGTGGGTGAGAGGGGAGCAGCCTATAAAGGCCCAGCGGGAGATCGAGAGCCAGCAGCAGTGGGTGAGAGGAGAGCAGCCTATAAAAGGCCCAGCGGGAGATCGAGAGCCAGCGGCAGTGGGTGAGAGGGGAGCAGCCTATAAAGGCCCAGCGGGAGATCGAGAGCCAGCAGCAGTGGGTGAGAGGGGAGCGACCTGTCAAAAGCCCAGCGGGAGATCGAGAGCCAGCGGCAGTGGGTGAGAGGGGAACGACCTATAAAAGGCCCAGCGGGAGATCGAGAGCCAGCGGCAGTGGGTGAGAGGGGAGCAGCCTATAAAGGCCCAGCGGGAGATCGAGAGCCAGCAGCAGTTGGTGAGAGGGGAGCGACCTGTCAAAAGCCCAGCGGGAGATCGAGAGCCAGCAGCAGTTGGTGAGAGGGGAACGACCTATAAAAGGCCCAGCGGGAGATCGAGAGCCAGCGGCAGTGGGTGAGAGGGGAACGACCTATAAAGGCCCAGCGGGAGATCGAGAGCCAGCGGCAGTGGGTGAGAGGGGAGCGACCTATAAAGGCCCAGCGGGAGATCGAGAGCCAGCGGCAGTGGGTGAGAGGGGAACGACCTATAAAGGCCCAGCGGGAGATCGAGAGCCAGCGGCAGTGGGTGAGAGGGGAGCGACCTGTCAAAAGCCCAGCGGGAGATCGAGAGCCAGCGGCAGTGGGTGAGAGGGGAGCGACCTGTCAAAAGCCCAGCGGGAGATCGAGAGCCAGCGGCAGTGGGTGAGAGGGGAGCAGCCTATAAAAGGCCCAGCGGGAGATCGAGAGCCAGCGGCAGTGGGTGAGAGGGGAGCAGCCTATAAAAGGCCCAGCGGGAGATCGAGAGCCAGCGTACTGGTGCAGCTACAGCGGGAGAGAAAGCAAAATAGAAGTAGAAAGTAATCAAAAAGTGACGTCACAGCCAATGGGGTAAGTGATTGGCTGGTGATTGGTGAGTAGCTTTTCTTTTATTTTTTATATCAGTAAGTGAACTATAACATTGTTACTACCAATTTAAGGGTATCTAAGGTTAAGACATGGCAGGAGAGCTCGGTCATGTGATATGCTCCTCCTGCACCATGTGGGAACTCGGGGACACTTCCGGTGTCCCTGACGACTACGTGTGCGGGAAGTGTATCCGCCTCGAGCTCTTGACGGTCCGCGTTGCGGAATTGGAGCTGAGGGTGGATTCACTCTGGAGCATCCACGATGCTGAGAATGACGTGAGTATCACGTGTAGTGAGTTGGTCTTACCGCAGGAGAAGGGTCCACAGCCAGATAGGGAATGGAAGACCAACAGGAAGAGCAGTGCAAGAAAGATAGTGCAGGAGTCCCCTGTGGTCATCCCCCTGCAAAACAGATACACTGCTTTGGGTACTGTTGGGGAGGATGACTCATCAGGGGAGGGCAGCAGCAGCCAAGTTCATGGCACCGTAGGTGGCTCTGCTGCAAAGGAGGGCAGGAAAAAGAGTGGGAGCGCGATAGTGATAGGGGATTCGATGGTGAGGGGAATAGATAGGCATTTCTGCGGACGCAACCGAGACTCCAGGATGGTATGTTGCCTCCCTGGTGCAAGGGTCAAGGATGTCTCGGAGCGGGTGCAGGGCATTCTGAAATGGGAGGGAGAACAGCCAGTTGTCGTGGTGCACATTGGTACCAACGACATAGGTAAAAAAAGGGATGAGGTCCTACGAAAAGAATTTAAGGAGCTAGGAGCTAAATTAAAAAGTAGGACCTCAAAAGTAGTAATCTCGGGATTGCTACCAGTGCCACGTGCTAGTCAGAGTAGGAATCGCAGGATAGCGCAGATGAATACGTGGCTTGAGCAGTGGTGCAGCAGGGAGGGATTCAAATTCTTGGGGCATTGGAACCGGTTCTGGGGGAGGTGGGACCAGTACAAACCGGACGGTCTGCACCTGGGCAGGTCCGGAACCAATGTCCTAGGGGGAGTGTTTGCTAGTGCTGTTGGGGAGGAGTTAAACTAATATGGCAGGGGGATGGGAACCGATACAGGGAGACAGAGGGAGACAAAAAGGAGGCAAAAACAAAAGACAGAAAGGAGATGAGGAAAAGTGGAGGGCAGAGAAACCCAAGGCAAAGAACAAAAAGGGCCACTGTACAGCAAAATTCTAAAAGGACAAAGGGTGTTAAAAAAACAAGCCTGAAGGCTTTGTGTCTTAATGCAAGGAGTATCCGCAATAAGGTGGATGAATTAATTGTGCAAATAGATGTTAACAAATATGATGTGATTGGGATTACGGAGACGTGGCTCCAGGATGATCAGGGCTGGGAACTCAACATCCAGGGGTATTCAACATTCAGGAAGGATAGAATAAAAGGAAAAGGAGGTGGGGTAGCATTGCTGGTTAAAGAGGAGATTAATGCAATAGTTAGGAAAGACATTAGCTTGGATGATGTGGAATCTATATGGGTAGAGCTGCAGAACACCAAAGGGCAAAAATCGTTAGTGGGAGTTGTGTACAGACCTCCAAACAGTAGTAGTGATGTTGGGGAGGGCATCAAACAGGAAATTAGGAGTGCATGCAATAAAGGTGCAGCAGTTATAATGGGTGACTTTAATATGCACATAGATTGGGCTAGCCAAACTGGAAGCAATACGGTGGAGGAGGATTTCCTGGAATGCATAAGGGATGGTTTTCTAGACCAATATGTCGAGGAACCAACTAGGGGGGAGGCCATCTTAGACTGGGTGTTGTGTAATGAGAGAGGATTAATTAGCAATCTCATTGTGCGAGGCCCCTTGGGGAAGAGTGACCATAATATGGTGGAATTCTGCATTAGGATGGAGAATGAAACAGTTAATTCAGAGACCATGGTCCAGAACTTAAAGAAGGGTAACTTTGAAGGTATGAGGCATGAATTGGCTAAGATAGATTGGCTAATGATACTTAAGAGGTTGACTGTGGATGGGCAATGGCAGACATTTAGAGAACGCATGGATGAATTACAACAATTGTACATTCCTGTCTGGCGTAAAAATAAAAAAGGGAAGGTGGCTCAACCGTGGCTATCTAGGGAAATCAGGGATAGTATTAAAGCCAAGGAAGTGGCATACAAATTGGCCAGAAATAGCAGCGAACCTGGGGACTGGGAGAAATTTAGAACTCAGCAGAGGAGGACAAAGGGTTTGATTAGGGCAGGGAAAATGGAGTACGAGAAGAAGCTTGCAGGGAACATTAAGGCGGATTGCAAAAGTTTCTATAGGTATGTAAAGAGAAAGAGGTTAGTAAAGACAAACGTAGGTCCCCTGCAGTCAGAATCAGGGGAAGTCATAACGGGGAACAAAGAAATGGCAGACCAATTGAACAAGTACTTTGGTTCAGTATTCACTAAGGAGGACACAAACAACCTTCCGGATATAAAAGTGGTCAGAGGGTCTATTAAGGAGGAGGAACTGAGGGAAATCCTTATTAGTCGGGAAATTGTGTTGGGGAAATTGATGGGATTGAAGGCCGATAAATCCCCAGGGCCTGATGGACTGCATCCCAGAGTACTTAAGGAGGTGGCCTTGGAAATAGCGGATGCATTGACAGTCATTTTCCAACATTCCATTGACTCTGGATCAGTTCCTATGGAGTGGAGGGTAGCCAATGTAACCCCACTTTTTAAAAAAGGAGGGAGAGAGAAAGCAGGGAATTATAGACCGGTCAGCCTGACCTCAGTAGTGGGTAAAATGATGGAATCAATTATTAAGGATGTCATAGCAGTGCATTTGGAAAGAGGTGACATGATAGGTCCAAGTCAGCATGGATTTGTGAAAGGGAGATCATGCTTGACAAATCTTCTGGAATTTTTTGAGGATGTTTCCAATAAAGTGGACAAAGGAGTACCAGTTGATGTGGTATATTTGGACTTTCAGAAGGCTTTCGACAAGGTCCCACACAGGAGATTAATGTGCAAAGTTAAAGCACATGGGATTGGGGGTAGTGTGCTGACGTGGATTGAGAACTGGTTGTCAGACAGGAAGCAAAGAGTAGGAGTAAATGGGTACTTTTCGGAATGGCAGGCAGTGACTAGTGGGGTACCGCAGGGTTCTGTGCTGGGGCCCCAGCTGTTTACATTGTACATTAATGATTTAGACGAGGGGATTAAATGTAGTATCTCCAAATTTGCGGATGACACTAAGTTGGGTGGCAGTGTGAGCTGCGAGGAGGATGCTATGAGGCTACAGAGTGACTTGGATAGGTTAGGTGAGTGGGCAAATGCGTGGCAGATGAAGTATAATGTGGATAAATGTGAGGTTATCCACTTTGGTGGTAAAAACAGAGAGACAGACTATTATCTGAATGGTGACAGATTAGGAAAAGGGAAGATGCAACGAGACCTGGGTGTCATGGTACATCAGTCATTGAAGGTTGGCATGCAGGTACAGCAGGCGGTTAAGAAAGCAAATGACATGTTGGCCTTCATAGCGAGGGGATTTGAGTATAGGGGCAGGGAGGTGTTGCTACAGTTGTACAGGGCCTTGGTGAGGCCACACCTGGAGTATTGTGTACAGTTTTGGTCTCCTAACTTGAGGAAGGACATACTTGCTATTGAGGGAGTGCAGCGAAGATTCACCAGACTGATTCCCGGGATGGTGGGACTGACCTATCAAGAAAGACTGGATCAACTGGGCTTGTATTCACTGGAGTTCAGAAGAGTGAGAGGGGACCTCATAGAAACGTTTAAAATTCTGACGGGTTTGGACAGGTTAGATGCAGGAAGAATGTTCCCAATGTTGGGGAAGTCCAGAACCAGGGGTCACAGTCTAAGGATAAGGGGTAAGCCATTTAGGACCGAGATAAGGAGAAACTTCTTCACCCAGAGAGTGGTGAACCTGTGGAATTCTCTACCACAGGAAGTAGTTGAGGCCAATTCACTAAATATATTCAAAAGGGAGTTAGATGAAGTCCTTACTACTCGGGGGATCAAGGGGTATGGCGTGAAAGCAGGAAGTGGGTACTGAAGTTTCATGTTCAGCCATGAACTCGTTGAATGGCGGTGCAGGCTAGAAGGGCTGAATGGCCTACTCCTGCACCTATTTTCTATGTTTCTATGTTTCTATGAGGGGCTGAATGGGCCTCCTGTTCCTGTGTAACAGGCTCGAGGGGCTGAATGGGCCTCCTCCTGTTCCTGTGTAACAGGCTCGAGGGGCTGAATGGGCCTCCTCCTGTTCCTGTGTAACAGGCTCGAGAGGCTGAATGGGCCTCCTGTTCCTGTGTAACAGGCTCGACGGGCTGAATGGGCCTCCTCCTGTTCCTGTGTAACAGGCTCGAGGGACTGAATGGGCCTCCTGTTCCTGTGTAACAGGCTCGAGGGGCTGAATGGGCCTCCTGTTTCTGTGTAACAGGCTCGAGGGACTGAATGGGCCTCCTGTTCCTGTGTAACAGGCTCGAGGGACTAAATGGGCCTCCTGTTCCTGTGTAACAGGCTCGAGGGGCTGAATGCGCCTCCTGTTCCTGTGTAACAGACTCGAGGGACTGAATGGGCCTCCTCCTGTTCCTGTGTAACAGGCTCGAGGGACTGAATGGGCCTCCTCCTGTTCCTATGTAACAGGCTCGAAGGGCTGAATGGGCCTCCTGTTCCTGTGTAACAGGCTCGAGGGGCTGAATGGGCCTCCTCCTGTTCCTGTGTAACAGGCTCGAGGGACTGAATGGGCCTCCTCCTGTTCCTGTGTAACAGGCCCGAGGGGCTGAATGGGCCTCCTGTTCCTGTGTAACAGACTCGAGGGGCTGAATGGGCCTCCTGTTCCTGTGTAACAGGCCCGAGGGGCTGAATGGGCCTCCTGTTCCTGTGTAACAGACTCGAGGGGCTGAATGGGCCTCCTGTTCCTGTGTAACACACTCGAGGGGCTGAATGGGCCTCCTGTTCCTGTGTAACAGACTCGAGGGGCTGAATGGGCCTCCTGTTCCTGTGTAACTTGCTCGAGGGACTGAATGGGCCTCCTCCTGTTCCTGTGTAACAGGCTCGAGGGGCTGAATGGGTCTCCTGTTCCTGTGTAACACACTCGAGGGGCTGAATGGGCCTCCTCCTGTTCCTGTGTAACAGGCTCGAGGGGCTGAATGGGCCTCCTGTTCCTGTGTAACAGGCTCGAGGGGCTGAATGGGCCTCCTGTTCCTGTGTAACAGGCTCGAGGGGCTGAATGGGCCTCCTCCTGTTCCTGTGTAACAGGCTCGAGGGGCTGAATAGGCCTCCTCCTGTTCCTGTGTAACAGACTTGAGGGGCTGAATGGGCCTCCTGTTCTTGTGTAACAGACTCGAGGGGCTGAATGGTCCTCCTCCTGTTCCTGTGTAACAGGCTCGAGGGGCTGAATAGGCCTCCTCCTGTTCCTGTGTAACAGGCTCGAGGGGCTGAATGGGCCTCCTGTTCCCTGTGTAACAGGCTCGAGGGGCTGAATGGGCCTCCTCCTGTTCCTGTGTAACAGGCTCGAGGGGCTGAATGGGCCTCCTCCTGTTCCTGTGTAACAGGCTCGAGGGGCTGAATGGGCCTCCTCCTGTTCCTGTGTAACAGGCTCGAGAGGCTGAATGGGCCTCCTGTTCCTGTGTAACAGGCTCGACGGGCTGAATGGGCCTCCTCCTGTTCCTGTGTAACAGGCTCGAGGGACTGAATGGGCCTCCTGTTTCTGTGTAACAGGCTCGAGGGACTGAATGGGCCTCCTGTTCCTGTGTAACAGGCTCGAGGGACTAAATGGGCCTCCTGTTCCTGTGTAACAGGCTCGAGGGGCTGAATGGGCCTCCTCCTGTTCCTGTGTAACAGGCTCGAGGGGCTGAATGGGCCTCCTGTTCCTGTGTAACAGACTCGAGGGACTGAATGGGCCTCCTCCTGTTCCTGTGTAACAGGCTCGACGGGCTGAATGGGCCTCCTCCTGTTCCTGTGTAACAGGCTCGAGGGACTGAATGGGCCTCCTGTTCCTGTGTAACAGGCTCGAGGGGCTGAATGGGCCTCCTGTTCCTGTGTAACAGGCTCGAGGGGCTGAATGGGCCTCCTGCTATATCCTTGACCTTATTAAACCCCCCCACCCCACCCCGTGCCCTCCACACGTCTCAGCGGCCGATGGAACTCGCCTGACCGGTGTGGCTCCGTGTGAGATTTCGGTCGATGTACTTGCCGTCTCTGGCGACACCACGACAGGGCAGCTGGGAGGGGTCGTCGGGGGGGGGAGGGGTCGTCGGGGGGGGGGGGGGGGAGGGGAGGGTGTGGAGAGGCGGGGGTTGATGAATTGGTTTCCGGGCGACCTCCAGCCTGGGCCCCCCGCCCCCGGCCGTTCAGTCCTGTCCCCGGGAGTGTGTGGGTGGGGTGTTCGGGTCGGTCCCTGCGGAGGGGAAGAGAGGGGAAGAGCAAAGACAGACGTTAGAGACAGAGAAACATAGACAATAGGAGCAGGAGCAGGCCATTGGGCCCTTCGAGCCTGCCCCACCATTCAATATGATCATGGCTGACCATTCCCTCAGTACCCCACTCCTGCCTTCTCTCCATACCCCCCTGATCCCTTTAGCCGTAAGGGCCACATCTAACTCCCTTTTGAATATATCCAACGAACTGGCCCCCAACAACTTTCTGTGGTAGAGAATTCCACAGGTTCACAATTCTCTGGGTGAAGAAGTTTCTCCTCATCTCGGTCCTAAATGGCTTACCCCTTATCCTTAGACTGTGAGCCCTGGTTCTGGACTTCCCCAACATCGGGAACATTCTTCCTGCATCTAACCTGTCCAGTCCCGTCAGAATTTTATATGTTTCTATGAGATCCCCCTCTCATCCTTCTAAACTCCAGTGAATATAAGCCCAGTCGATCCAGTCTTTCTTCATATGTCAGTCCTGCCATCCCGGGAATCAGTCTGGTGAACCTTCGCTGCACTCCCTCAATAGCAAGAATGTCCTTCCTCAGATTAGGAGACCAAAACTGAACACAATATTCCAGGTGTGGGCTCACCAAGGCCCTGTACAACTGCAGTAAGACCTCCCTGCTCCTATACTCAAATCCCCTCGCTATGAAGGCCAACATACCATTTGCCTTCTTCACCGCCTGCTGTACCTGCATGGCCAACTTTCAATGACTGATGTACCATGACACCCAGGTCTCGTTGCACCTCCACTTTTCCTAATCTGCCACCATTCAGATAATATTCTGTCTTTCTGTTTTTGCCCCCAAAGTGGATAACCTCACATTTATCCACATTATACTGCATCTGCCACACATTTGCCCCACTCACCTAACCTGTCCAAGTCACCCTGCAGCCTCTTAGCATCCTCCTCACAGCTCACACCGCCACCCAGCTTAGTGTCATCTGCAAACTTGGAGATATTACACTCAATTCCTTCGTCTAAATCATTAATGTATATTGTAAATAGCTGGGGTCCCAGCACTGATCCCTGCGGCACCCCACTAGTCACTGTCTGCCATTCTGAAAAGGACCCGTTTATCCCGACTCTCTGCCTCCTGTCTGCCAACCAGTTCTCTATCCATGTCAGTACATTACCCCCAATACCATGTGCTTTAATTTTGCACACCAATCTCTTGTGTGGGACCTTGTCAAAAGCCTTTTGAAAGTCCAAATACACCACATCCACTGGTTCTCCCCTTGTCCACTCTGCTAGTTACATCCTCAAAAAATTCCAGAAGATTTGTCAAGCATGATTTCCCTTTCATAAATCCATGCTGACTTGGACCGATCCTGTCACTGCTTTCCAAATGTGCTGCTATTTCATCTTTAATAATTGATTCCAACATTTTCCCCACTACCGATGTCAGGCTAACCGGTCTATAATTACCCGTTTTCTCTCTCCCTCCTTAAAAAGTGGTGTTACATTAGCTACCCTCCAGTCCATAGGAACTGATCCAGAGTCAATAGACTGTTGGAAAATGATCACCAATGCATCCACTATTTCTAGGGCCACTTCCTTCAGTACTCTGGGATGCAGACTATCAGGCCCCGGGGATTTATCGGCCTTCAGTCCCATCAATTTCCCCAACACAATTTCCTGACTAATGAGGATATCCTTCAGTCCCTCCTTCTCACTAGACCCTCGGTCCCCGAATACACCACATCCACTGGTTCTCCCTGAACCCCTCGACTCGAATCCATCCCCCGCGTGCAGCCCAGCCCAGCCCAACCCACCACCCCGGCTAGCAGACCTGGGGGACCCCGGGTGCAGCTGCCCCTGCTCCGCTCCGCCCCGCAATTTGGGCGCTCCCAAGCCGTCGGCCGCGTCCCATCTTGGGGGGAGGGGGGGGAGAGCGGGGGTGAGAGCGGGGTGGGCGATGAACCCACCGTGCCCGCCTGCATCGCCGGCCACCGTGCCCGGCCGACCCTTTGCTGACCGCCGGCCAGGGCAGAGAGTGGAGGGGGGGGCGGTGGGGAGGGACTTGACCGCCCAGGTGCGACGCACGCTGCAGTCGAATAGCACCCTGAAACACTTTGGGGTGCAGCTCACTCCCCTGGGGTGCCAGTGGTGGGTGGGGGGGCAGGGAAGGGGAGCAAGGGGAGGCAATGGGAGCAAAACAGCAGAAAAAACCTGCCAGAGATCATTGAGAAAATCTTAAAAAATGACACAATTTTAAAAATCTATTAAAATGTGACCTGAAACATTTAAAAAATGGTTTGTGAGGCTCCCTGAGGCCCCTCTCCCCTCTCCCCCCCCTCTCCCAGGCCCAGCCTGGGGCCAGGGGGCTGCCCTGGGTCACTCCCTCCCTCTGCTGCCCCTCTACCTGATCCTGGGGATGCTGGCCCAGTCCTCCCGCCACTGCGCAGGCGCCGGACTGGCCCTGGCCCCGTCCTCCCGCAACTGCGCAGGCGCCGGACTGGCCCTGGCCCGGTCCTCCCGCAAGTGCGCAGGCGCCGGACTGGCCCTGGCCCCGTCCTCCCGCAACTGCGCAGGCGCCGGGCCGACGCAGGCCAGCTCCTGCCCTGCCGCGCAGGCGCCGGCCCGCCACCCTCCCGCCGGCGCACTGGGCTCGGCCCGCTGCCGCGGACCCGAGCGCTTTCACCCGCGCGCTCCCCTCTGGGGGAGGAGCCCCGCCATTGACCCTCCCGCTGCCCCGCCTCTCCCTGCTCACCCTTGTATTCAACGCTGACCCATTTCCTCCACATCGCTTCTTTTTCACCAAAATCCTTTTGCAAATGACAAGATTTGCATCTGCGAATGGCCCAGAGCCTTCGAGTTGTCCTTTTAAATGAATCTTTCATTACTTTTCACTATATAATTAAAATCAAGTGTGTGTATATAAAACCACAATAACCTGCATTTATATAGCGCCTTTAGGTTAGTGAACTGTCCCAGGGCGCTTCAGAGGAGCATTGTGCGATAAAAAATTTGATACCGAGCTGCATAAGTCAAAATTAGGCCAAGTGACCAAAAGCTGGGTCACAGAGGTGGGTCTTAAAGAGCGTCTTGAAGGAGGAGAGAGAGAGGCGGAGAGTTTTAGGGAGGGAGTTCCAGAGCTTGGGGCCCCAGGCAGCTGAAGGCACGGCCTCTGATGGTGGAGGAGTCGGGGGATGCTCAAGGGGGCAGAATTGGAGGGGCGCAGAGATCTCGGGGGGTTACAGAGATAGGGAGGGGGGGGGCGAGGGAGGGATTTGAACAGGAGGATGAGAATTGTAGGGGCTGGAGGGGTTACAGAGATAGGGAGAGGGGGCGAGGGAGGGATTTGAACAGGAGGATGAGAATTGTCGGGGCTGGAGGAGGTTACAGAGATAGGGAGGTGGGGCGAGGGAGGGATTTGAACAGGAGGATGAGAATTGTCGGGGCTGGAGGAGGTTACAGAGATAGGGAGGGGGGGGCGAGGGAGGGATTTGAACAGGAGGATGAGAATTGTCGGGGCTGGAGGAGGTTACAGAGATAGGGAGGGGGGCGAGGGAGGGATTTGAACAGGAGGATGAGAATTGTCGGGGCTGGAGGAGGTTACAGAGATAGGGAGGGTGGGCGAGGGAGGGATTTGAACAGGAGGATGAGAATTGTAGGGGCTGGAGGAGGTTACAGAGATAGGGAGAGGGGGCGAGGGAGGGATTTGAACAGGAGGATGAGAATTGTCGGGGCTGGAGGAGGTTACAGAGATAGGGAGGGGGGCGAGGGAGGGATTTGAACAGGAGGATGAGAATTGTAGGGTCTGGAGGAGGTTACAGAGATGGGGGGGGGGCGAGGGAGGGATTTGAACAGGAGGATGAGAATTGTAGGGGCTGGAGGTGGTTACAGAGGTAGGGAGGGAGGGATTTGAACAGGAGGATGAGAATTGTAGGGGCTGGAGGAGGTTACAGAGATAGGGAGGGGGGCGAGGGAGGGATTTGAACAGGAGGATGAGAATTGTAGGGGCTGGAGGAGGTTACAGAGATAGGTAGGGGGCGAGGCAGGGATTTGAACAGGAGGATGAGAATTGTAGGGGCTGGAGGAGGTTACAGAGATAGGGAGGGGGGGCGAGGGAGGGATTTGAACAGGAGGATGAGAATTGTAGGGGCTGGAGGAGGTTACAGAGATAGGGAGGGGGGGGCGCGAGGGGCCATGGAGGGAAATGAAAACATATATATTATATTCTCCCATGGTGATACTCAGAGGAGTATCAGAGCCATTTATTTTAGATGTGCTGTTTGAAGTGTGACAGGAAGGAAGTGTGACAAAGGCAGGCGATGAGAGATGGACTGGTAACTTTATTGATGTTGGGGGGGTGAGAGAGTGTGTGTGAGCAAGAGAGAGGTTGAGAGAGAGCGTGAGAGAGAGAGAGACAGAGTGTGGATATGTGGGTGTGTGACCTAACTGGACTAATAATGCAGAGGCCTATACAAATGATCTGGACACACGAGTTCAAATCACACCAGGGCAGCTGGGGAGAATTAAAATTCAATTCATTCTGGGTTAAAAAGCTGGTGTCCGTAATGGTGACCCTGAAACTATAGTCAGAAAAAAAACCATGTGGTTCACGAATGTCCTTTAGGGAAGGAAATCTGCTGCCCTTACCCTCTCTGGGCCTATATGTGACTCCAGACCCCACAGCAATGTGGTGGCCTCTGACTTGCCCCTCTAGACACACCACCTTCTCGAGGGCAATTAGGTCCGAGCAGTAAGTGCTGGCCTTACCACAGCCCATGAACGAATTAAATAAGAATTGAGCTCCACTGGAAATTTCAACATCAGTTCCCGATCGAATGGTACAATCTGCGTAAGTGCCATCTAGGACAATCGGGGCCTGTGGAACCCCTCCCTTCCCTCAATCTTTTCCTGCCTCCGAGGATGGGCAAATGGCAAGCATTTAAAGATCACATGGATGAACTTCAGCAATTGTACATCCCTGTCTGGCGTAAAAATAAAACGGGGAAGGTGACTCAACCGTGGCTAACAAGGGAAATTAGGGATAGTGTTCAATCCAAGGAAGAGGCATTTAATTGGCCAGAAAAAGTAGCAAGCTGGAGGACTGGGAGAAATTTAGAATTCAGCAGAGGAGGACAAAGGGTTTAATTAGGAGGGGGAAAATAGAGGAAGCTTGCAGGGAACATAAAAACTGACTGCAAAAGCTTCTATAGATAAGCGAAGTGAAAAAGATCAGAGAAGACAAATGTAGGTCCCTTACAGTCAGAATCAGGTGAATTTATAATGGGGAACAAATGGCAGGCCAGTTGAACAAGTACTTTGGTTCTGTCTTCACGAAGGAAGACACAAATAACCTTCCGGAAATACCAGGGGACCGAGGGTCTAGTGAGAAGGAGGAACTGAAGGATATACTTATTAGTCAGGAAATTGTGTTGGGGAAATTGACGGGATTGAAGGCCGATAAATCCCCGGGACCTGATAGTCTGCATCCCAGAGTACTGAAGGAAGTGGCCCTAGAAATACTGGATACATTGGTGATCATTTTCCAACAGTTTATCGACCCTGGATCAGTTCCTATGGACTGGAGGGTAGCTTAATGTAACCCCACTTTTTAAAAAAGGAGGGAGAGAGAAAGCGGGTAATTATAGACCGGTTAGCCTGACATCAGTAGTGGGGAAAATGTTGGACTCAATTATTAAAGATGTAATAGCAGCACATTTGGAAAGCAGTGACAGGATCGGTCCAAGTCAGCATGGATTTATGAAAGGGAAATCATGCTTGACAAATCTTCTGGAATTTTTTGAGGATGTAACTAGCAGAGTGGACAAGGGAGAACCAGTGGATGTGGTGTATTTGGACTTTCAAAAGGCTTTTGACAAGGTCCCACAAGAGATTGGTGTGCAAAATTAAAGCACATGGTATTGGGGGTAATGTACTGACGGGGATCGAGAACTGGTTGGCAGACAGGAAGCAGAGAGTCGGGATAAATGGGTCCTTTTCAGAATGGCAGGCAGTGACTAGTGGGGTGCCGCAGGGTTCAGTGCTGGGACCCCAGCTATTAACAATATACATTAATTATTTAGATGAAGGAATTGAATGTAATATCTCCAAGTTTGCAGATGACACTAAGCTGGGTGGCGGTGTGAGCTGTGAGGAGGATGCTAAGAGGCTGCAGGGTGACTTGGATAGGTTAGGTGAGTGGGCAAATGCATGGAAGATGCAGTATAATATGGATAAATGTGAGGTTATCCACTTTGGGGGCAAAAACAGGAAGGCAGAATATTATCTGAACAGTGACAGATTAGGAAAAGGGGAGGTGCAACGAGACCCGGGTGTCATGGTACATCAGTCATTGAAAATTGGCATGCAGGTACAGCAGGTAGTGAAGAAGGCAAATGGCATGTTGGCCTTCATAGCGAGGGGATTTGAGTATAGGAGCAGGGAGGTCTTACTGCAGTTGTACAGAGCCTTGGTGAGCCCACACCTGGAATATTGTGTTCAGTTTTGGTCTCCTAATCTGAGGAAGGACATTCTTGCTATTGAGGGAGTGCAGCGAAGGTTCACCAGACTGATTCCCGGGATGGCAGGACTGACATATGAAGAAAGACTGGATCGACTGGGCTTATATTCACTGGAGTTTAGAAGGATGAGAGGGGATCTCATAGAAACATATAAAATTCTGACGGGACTGGACAGGTTAGATGCAGGAAGAATGTTCCCGATGTTGGGGAAGTCCAGAACCAGGGGTCACAGTCTAAGGATAAGGGGTAAGCCATTTAGGACCGAGATGAGGAGAAACTTCTTCACCCAGAGAATTGTGAACCTGTGGAATTCTCTACCACAGAAAGTTGTTGGGGGCCAGTTCGTTGGATATATTCAAAAGGGAGTTAGATGTGGCCCTTACGGCTAAAGGGATCAGGGGGTATGGAGAGAAGGCAGGAGTGGGGTACTGAAGGAATGATCAGCCATGATCATATTGAATGGTGGGGCAGGCTCGAAGGGCCCAATGGCCTGCTCCTGCACCTATTGTCTATGTTTCTATGCAGGTCCAGCAAGTGATCAGGAAGGCCAATGGTATCTTGGCCTTTATTGCAAAGGGGGATGGAGTATAAAAGCAGGGAAGTCATGCTCCAGTTACACAGGGTATTGGTGAGGCCACACCTGGAGTACTGCGTGCACAGTTTTACTCTCCGTATTTATGAAAGGATATACTTTGCTTTGGAGGCAGTTCAGAGAAGGTTCACTCGGTTGATTCCGGGGATGAGGGGGTTGACTTATGAGGAAAGGTTGAGGAGGTTGGGCCTCTACTCATTGGAATTCAGAAGAATGAGAGGTGATCTGATGGAAACGTATCAGATTATGAGGGGGGCTCGACAAGGTGGATGCAGAGAGGATGTTCCCACTGATGGGGGAGACTAGAACTAGGGGGCATGGTCTTAGAATAAGGGGCCGCCCATTTAAAACTGAGATGAGGAGGAATTTCTTCTCTCAGAGGGTTGTAAATCTGTGGAACTCGCTGCCTCAGAGAGCTGTGGAAGCTGGGACATTGAATATATTTAAGACAGAGATAGACAGTTCCTTAACCGATAAGGGGGCGGGCAGGGAAGTGGAGCTGGGTCCATGATCGGATCAGCCATGGTCGTATTAAATGGCGGAGCAGGGCTCGAGGGGCCGAATGGCCGGCTCCTGATCCTATTTCTTATGTTCTTATATCCGATGTAATCCTGTGTAATCCTAATCCCGTGAATGAATACAAAACTCATTTAAGTCATGATATATTTTATTGCCAATTACCAAAATTCACCCCGCGAATGAAACAGTCTTCACGCAAGCGTATTCTTCACTGTTCGAACTACAAAAAAACACGCAAGATTCCGTCAAATCCTCGGTCAAAGCTCTCAGTTCTCAGCTGTACCTGGATAGGATCCCAGAATTGTAATCCTCACCATCATCGGCAGACCCTCGGAATCGAGGAAGATTAACTCTAACACGAGTTCTCGGGTGACTGAACAGTCCAATACGGGAACCACAGACCCTGTCACAGGTTGGGACAGATAGACGTTGAGGGAAGGGGATGGTGGGACAGATAGACGTTGAGGGAAGGGGAGGGTGGGACAGATAGACGTTGAGGGAAGGGGAGGGTGGGACAGGTTTGCCGCACGCTCCTTCCGCTGCCTGCGCTTGCTTTCTGCGTGCTCTTGGCGACGAGACTCGAGGTGCTCAGCGCCCTCCCGGATGCACTCCCTCCACTTCGGGCGGACTGGTCTTTGGGCCCAGGGACTCCCAGGTGTCGCTGGGGATGTTGCACTTTATCAGGGAGGCTTTGAGGGTGTGTCCCTTGTAACGTTTCCTCTGCCCACCTTGGGGCTCGCTTGCCCGTGAAGGAGTTCCGAGTAGAGCGCTCGCTTTGGGGAGTCTCGTGTCTGGGGGACATGCGGACAATGTGGCCCTACCCAGCGGAGCTGGTCGAGTGTGGTCAGTGCTTCGATGCTGGGGATGTCGGGCCTGGTCGAGGACGCTAACGTTGGTGCGTCTGTCCTCCCCGGGGGGATTTGCAGGATCTTGTAATAATACTTCAAAAGTAATCGCGCGAAAGCGAAGGCCTGCGTTTGTCGTCCAGCGACAAAGCCTGAATCGCCATCGATCAGAAATCGGTAAATTGCTTTGAGGTGAAACACAGAACGGTGTTGGTCAGAGCTCCTGATCCCATCACTCCCAGCCAAGAGTGACTGAATTTTCCAGCCCGTCGGAAACTTCACATCAACGTTATCAAACAATAATTGAGGCCAAGCTGAAGGAGAAGGGGTGCCTAAAACTGGGGTCAAATAGGAAGTTTCCAAGATGATGACCGAACTTCCTTAACTCCACTTTCCCGTCCGATCCCCGTACCCCTCGATATCCAAAAATCTCTCGCTCTCAGCCTTGAATATACTGAAAGACTGAGCCTCTCTGGGGCAGAGAATTCCAGAGATTCACCAACCTCCCACTGAAGAAATTCTTCCCCATCTGACCTTACCCCTAAATGGCCAATTCCTTGATCCTGAGATTGTGTGGCCTCTCGATTGAGACTCTCCCCACAGCCAGGGGCTGAAACATCCTGTTACACTGCCGCTGATGGGGGAGACTAGAACTAGGGGGCATGGGCTTAGAATAAGGGGCCGCCCATTTAAAACTGAGACGAGGAGGAATTTCTTCTCTCGGAGGGTTGTAAATCTGTGGAACTCGCTGCCTCAGAGAGCTGTGGAAGCCGGGACATTGAGTATATTTAAGACAGAGATAGACAGTTTCTTAACCGATAAGGGGGCGGGCAGGGAAGTGGAGCTGGGTCCATGATCGGATCAGGCCACGATCGTATTAAATGGCGGAGCAGGACTCGAGGGGCCGTATGGCCCACTCCTGCTCCTAAGTGCTTATGATTTTAGGGCTTATCAGTATTAGGAGGGTCTGAGGTATTGGGAGTTCCTCCCCCTCAGGGTAGGGATTGTAATCGACCGATTGTATGCAAAACTCGCCGGTGTATGTAAAGCGCGCTCGAATGGGTCTTAGGAAGGGCCAACAGCAAAGGATGCTGGTTAATGAACCATCATAAGTCGCCAACATTGCATTGACCCGAAGCACAGACTGATGGAGGATGAAAACCTACACTCAGAACTGAATAACACATCCACACCGGGCAGTGGGACCTTCATAAGTCGAGAAATGTCGGCAACCCCGGAAAGCAAGGTTACTTCACACGTCACAAGGAAACACAGAAAATAGGAGCAGGAGCAGGCCATTGGGCCCTTCGAGCCTGCCCCACCATTCAATATGATCATGGCTGACCATTCCCTCAGTACCCCACTCCTGCCTTCTCTCCATACCCCCCTGATCCCTTTAGCCGTAAGGGCCACATCTAACTCCCTTTTGAATATATCCAACGAACTGGTCCCAACAATTTTCTGTGGTAGAGAATTCCACAGGTTCACAATTCTCTGGGTGAAGAAGTTTCTCCTCATCTCGGTCCTAAATGGCTTACCCCTTATCCTTAGACTGTGTGAGCCCTGGTTCTGGACTTCTCCAACATCGGAAACATTCTTCTTGCATCTAACCTGTCCCGTCCCGTCAGAATTTTATATGTTTCTATCAGATCCCCCTCTCATCCTTCTAAACTCCAGTGAATATAAGCCTAGTCGATCCAGTCTTTCTTCATAGGTCAGTCCTGCCATCCCGGGAATCAGTCTGGTGAACCTTCGCTGCACTCCCTCAATAGCAAGAATGTCCTTCCTCAGATTAGGAGACCAAAACTGAACACAATATTCCAGGTGTGGCCTCACCAAGGCCCTGTACAACTGCAGTAAGACCTCCCTGCTCCTGTACTCAAATCCTCTCGCTATGAAGGCCAACATACCATTTGCCTTCTTCACCGCCTGCTGTACCTGCATGGCCAACTTTCAATGACTGATGTCCCATGACACCCAGGTCTTGGGACGATCGCTCCATCCCAGGAATCAGTCGGGTGAACCTTCATTGCATCCCCTCTATGGCAAGTATATCCTTATCTTCTTCCACCACAGCCATCACCACTCCTCCCACCCCCCCAGCTGTTATTTCAGACCCCCGCGGACTCCTCACTCGAGATATCCTCACTCGAGATGTCTTCACTCGAGGGGACCCAGCCGTTATTCATCACGTTGCTGTTCCCGATCTGGACAGCCCTCATTCGCTCAGCAAGGATCTCGACGTTCAATTCGCAGCCCGACTCCGAGGCACCTCCCCCTCGGTCCGAGGCCCCGTCCACCTCCGAGGCCCCTCCCCCGTGGTCCTCAGCACCTTCCGGCTCCGACCACCCTGTGGGAGGACAGCGAAAGAAAAACCTTGCGTTTGTAAAGTCTCCTTTGCCGTGCCTTGAGTCACTAAAACCCCAACTGTTCACCGGATGTCCCAGAGCACCTCACAGCCCAGTGAAGACGTTTCCGAAGTGCGCTCACTTGGGGAAACCCGGCGGCCAATTCGCGCACAGCAAGCTCCCACAGGCAGCCACGTGATAATGACCCGGACCAGCTGTTTTAGTGATGTTGGTTGAGGGATAAATATTGGCCCCAGGACAATTCGGGGATAATTCTCCTGCTCTCCTTCCAAATAGTGGCCCCGGGATCATTCACAGAAACCCGAGAGGACAAACGGGGCCTCGGTTTAATGTCTCATCATTAAAGTCAGTACAGCGCTCCCTCAGTACTGCCCCTCCGACAGTGCGGCACTCCCTCAGTACTGCCCCTCCGACAGTGCGGCGCTCCCTCAGTACTGCCCCTCCGACAGTGCGGCACTCCCTCAGTACTGCCCCTCCGACAGTGCAGCACTCCCTCAGTACTGCCCCTCCGACAGTGCGGGGCTCCCTCAGTACTGCCCCTCCGACAGTGCGGCGCTCCCTCAGTACTGCCCCTACGACAGTGCGGCACTCCCTCAGTACTGCCCCTCCGACAGTGCAGCACTCCCTCAGTACTGCCCCTCCGTCAGTGCGGCGCTCCCTCAGTACCGCCCCTCCGACAGTGCGGGGCTCCCTCAGTACTGCCCCTCCGACAGTGCGGCACTCCCTCAGTACTGCCCCTCCGACAGTGCGGCACTCCCTCAGTACTGCCCCTCCGACAGTGCAGCGCTCCCTCAGTACTGCCCCTCCGACAGTGCGGGGCTCCCTCAGTACTGCCCCTCCGACAGTGCGGCACTCCCTCAGTACTGCCCCTCCGACAGTGCGGCACTCCCTCAGTACTGCCCCTCCGACAGTGCGGGGCTCCCTCAGTACTGCCCCTCCGACAGTGCGGGGCTCCCTCAGTACTGCCCCTCCGACAGTGCGGCACTCCCTCAGTACTGCCCCTCCGACAGTGCGGCACTCCCTCAGTACTGCCCCTCCGACAGTGCGGCACTCCCTCAGTACTGCCCCTCCGACAGTGCAGCACCCCCTCAGTACTGCCCCTCCGACAGTACGGCGCTCCCTCAGTACTGCCCCTCCGACAGTGCGGCACTCCCTCAGTACTGCCCCTCCGACAGTGCGGCACTCCCTCAGTACTGCCCCTCCGACAGTGCGGCGCTCCCTCAGTACTGCCCCTCCGACAGTGCGGCACTCCCTCAGTACTGCCCCTCCGACAGTGCAGCGCTCCCTCAGTACTGCCCCTCCGACAGCGCAGTACGGTGCTCCCTCAGTACTGCCCCTCCGACAGTGCGGCACTCCCTCAGTACCGCCCCTCCGACAGCGCGGTACGGCGCTCCCAACTAGGGCTGGGCCCTTCCTGCCCTGTGTCGGGGGCTGTGGGACTGGGCTTGGAGGGTTACCTGATGCGGGCGATTCTCCCTTGCCGAAGTGACTGTTACTCATGGTGTTTCTGGAGCCCACTTGCGTGAAGCTGTCTCCCTGTACGTTGGTGGAGAAGGTGTTGGTACAGGGGCCGTGCTGCTGTATATTGTGGTCACCCACATGGTTATTGACAACGATGTTGTAGTGATTCTCCACCTTCGTGACCTGGATGTTGGGGCTGCCTGGTCCCACTCCTGTTCCTCTCCCTCGAGTCCCGTTGATCCCACTATCCCGGACTCCAGCATCTGCAGAAGAGGCAATAAGAAATAGGATCAGGAGTGGGCCATTCGGCCCCTCGAGCCCTGCTCCGCCATTTAATACGATCGTGGCCTGATCCGATCATGGACCCAGCTCCACTTCCCTGCCCGCCCCCCTTATCGGTTCAGGAACTGTCTATCTCTGTCTTAAATATATTCAATGTCCCGGCTCCCACAGCTCTCTGAGGCAGCGAGTTCCACAGATTTACAACCCTCTGAGAGAAGAAATTCCTCCTCATCTCAGTTTTAAATGGGCGGCCCCTTATTCTAAGACCATGCCCCCTAGTTCTAGTCTTCCCCATCAGTGGGAACATCCTCTCTGCATCCACCTTGTCGAGCCCCCCTCATAATCTGATACGTTTCGATAAGATCACCTCTCATTCTTCTGAACTCCAATGAGTAGAGGCCCAACCTCCTCAACCTTTCCTCATAAGTCAACCCCCTCATCCCCGGAATCAACCGAGTGAACCTTCTCTGAACTGCCTCCAAAGCAAAGTGTGTCCTTTGGTAAATACGGAGAGCAAAACTGTGCACGCAGTACTCCAGGTGTGGCCTCACCAATACCCTGTGTAACTGGAGCAAGACTTCCCTGCTTTTATACTCCATCCCCTTTGCAATAAAGGCCAAGATACCATTGGCCTTCCTGATCACTTGCTGTACCTGCGTACTAACCTTTTGTGTTTCATGTACAAGTAACCCCCAGGTCCCGCTGTACTGCGGCACTTTGTAATCTTTCTCCATTTAAATAATAACTTGCTCTTTGATTTTTTTTCTGCCATGACCTCACACTTTCCCACATTATACTCCATCTGACAAATTTTTGCCCACTCACTTTGTCATGTATAGAAACATAGAAAATAGGTGCAGGAGTAGGCCATTCAGCCCTTCTAGCCTGCACCGCCATTCAATGAGTTCATGGCTGAACATGCAACTTCAGTACCCACTTCCTGCTTTCTCGCCATACCCCTTGATCCCCCGAGTAGTAAGGACCTCATCTAACTCCTTTTTGAATATATTTAGTGAATTGGCCTCAACAACTTTCTGTGGTAGAGAATTCCACAGGTTCACAATTCTCTGGGTGAAGAAGTTTCTCCTCATCTCGGTCCTAAATGGCTTACCCCTTATCCTTAGACTGTGAGCCCTGGTTCTGGACTTCCCCAACATTGGGAACATTCTTCCTGCATCTAACCTGTCTAACCCCGTCAGAATTTTAAACGTTTCTATGAGGTCCCCTCTCATTCTTCTGAACTCCAGTGAATACAAGCCCAGTTGATCCAGTCTTTCTTGATAGGTCAGTCCCGCCATCCCGGGAATCAGTCTGGTGAACCTTCGCTGCACTCCCTCAATAGCAAGAATGTCCTTCCTCAGGTTAGGAGACCAAAACTGAACACAATACTCCAGGTGTGGCCTCACCAAGGCCCTGTACAACTGTAGCAACACCTCCCTGCCCCTGTACTCAAATCCCCTCGCTATGAAGGCCAACATGCCATTTGCTTTCTTCACCGCCTGCTGTACCTGCATGGCCAACTTTCAATGACTGATGTACCATGACACCCAGGTTTCGTTGCACCTCCCCTTTTCCTAATCTGTCACCATTCAGATAATAGTCTGTCTCTCTGTTTTTACCACCAAAGTGGATAACCTCACATTTATCCACATTATACTTCATCTGCCATGCATTTGCCCACTCACCTAACCTATCCAAGTCGCTCTGCAGCCTCACAGCATCCTCCTCGCAGCTCACACTGCCACCCAACTTAGTGTCATCCGCAAATTTGGAGATACTACATTTAATCCCCTCATCTAAATCATTAATGTACAATGTAAACAGCTGGGGCCCCAGCACAGAACCTTGCGGTACCCCACTAGTCACTGCCTGCCATTCTGAAAAGTACCCGTTTACTCCTACTCTTTGCTTCTTGTCTGACAACCAGTTCTCAATCCATGTCAGCACACTCCCACCAATCCCATGTGCTTTAACTTTGCACATTAATCTCTTGTGTGGGACCTTGTCGAACGCCTTCTGAAAGTCCAAATACACCACATCAACTGGTTCTCCCTTGTCCACTCCACTGGAAACATCCTCAAAAAATTCCAGAAGATTTGTCAAGCATGATTTCCCTTTCACAAATCCATGCTGACTTGGACCTATCATGTTACCTCTTTCCAAATGCACTGCTATGACATCCTTAATAATTGATTCCATCATTTTACCCACTACCGATGTCAGGCTGACCGGTCTATAATTCCCTGTTTTCTCTCTCCCTCCTTTTTTAAAAAGTGGGGTTACATTGGCTACCCTCCACTCCATAGGAACTGATCCAGAGTCAATGGAATGTTGGAAAATGACTGTCAATGCATCCGCTATTTCCAAGGCCACCTCCTTAAGTACTCTGGGATGCAGTCCATCAGGCCCTGGGGATTTATCGGCCTTCAATCCCATCAATTTCCCCAACACAATTTCCCGGCTAATAAGGATTTCCCTCAGTTCCTCCTCCTTACTAGACCCTCTGACCCCTTTTATATCCGGAAGGTTGTTCGTGTCCTCCTTCGTGAATACCGAACCAAAGTACTTGTTCAATTGGTCCGCCATTTCTTTGTTCCCCGTTATGACTTCCCCTGATTCTGACTGCAGGGGACCTACGTTTGTCTTTACTAACCTTTTTCTCTTTACATACCTATAGAAACTTTTGCAATCCGTCTTAATGTTCCCTGCAAGCTTCTTCTCATACTCCATTTTCCCTGCCCGAATCAAACCCTTTGTCCTCCTCTGCTGAGTTCTAAATTTCTCCCAGTCCCCAGGTTCGCTGCTATTTCTGGCATCTTACATTATTATATATAACTGTATCCGAAAATGCTATACATGACTGTAATCACCATCAACACACATCGAGGCCTTTTCATGTACAATCGATGCCCATTCGGCATCAGGTCGGCAGCTGCCATATTCCAGCGCAACATGGAGAGTCTGCTCAAGTCCATCCCGGGGACGGTTGTATTTCAAGACGACATACTTATCACGAGCAGGGACACCGACTCCCATCTCCGTAATTTGGAGGAAGTACTAAAGTGGTTGGATCGGGTCGGCCTACGAGTCAAGAAATCCAAGTGTCTGTTTCTCGCGCCCGAGGTTGAATTTTTGGGCAGAAGGATTGCCGCTGATGGAATCCGCCCAACAGAGTCCAAAACAGAAGCAATTCGCCTGGCATCCAGGCCCCGGAATGTCTCGGAACTGCACGCCTTTCTCGGGCTACTCAACTACTTTGGGAACTTTATGCAGAACTTGAGCACGCTGCTGGAGCCTCTCCACGTGCTACTCAGGAAGGGGTGCGATTGGTTTTTGGGGGGACACCCAGGAACGCGCCTTCAATAAGGCACGCAACCTTCTGTGTTCCAACAGTGTTTGGACTTTCTTTGACCCAGTTAAAAAGTTAGTTCTCACATGCGATGCGTCAGTGTATGGGATCGGGTGCGTTTTACAACATGTCAATAGTGCGGGCAAATTACAACCCATAGCTTATGCCTCCAGGTCACTTTCGCGGGCGGAGCGCGGGTACGGAATGGTAGAGAAGGAGGCGCTCGCGTGCGTGTACGGTGTCAAAAAGATGCACCAATACCTTTTTGGGGCCAAATTCACGTTAGAAACCGACCACAAGCCCCTCACGTCGCTCCTATCCGAGAGCAAGGCAATAAACGCCAACGCCTCGGCGCGAATTCAGCGGTGGGCACTCATGCTGGCTTCCTATGACTATATCATAAGGCACAGACCAGGCACAGACAACTGTGCCGACGCGCTCAGCAGGCTACCCCTGGAGACCACGGAAGGGTCTGATGAACAGGACTGTGAGATAGTCATGGCAATCAATGCCTTTGAGTCCACAGGTTTGCCCATGACGGCTCGCCAAATCAGAGCCTGGACGGCCAGCGACCCCACGTTATCCCGAGTAAAAAGATGTGTCCTAACCGATGACTGGGCAGAGGCTCGCGATGCCTGCCCCGAGGAATTAAAACCCTTTCACAGGCACATGCATGAACTGTCACTACAAGCTGACTGCCTGATGTGGGGCAGCCGAGTGGTCATGCCTCTGTGAGGCAGAGGGGCATTTGTCCGGGAGCTCCACCGCGAGCACCCGGGGATCGTTCTCATGAAGGCCACAGCCAGATCCCACGTCTGGTGGCCTGGTATTGACGCGGACTTGGAGCTCTGCGTCCGAAGGTGCACCATTTGTGCCCCACTCAGCAATGCCCCCAGGGAGGCTCCACTGAGCCCCTGGCCCTGGCCTACCAAACCGTGGTCGCGGGTGCACGTAGACTATGCGGGCCCATTCATGGGCAAAATGTTCCTCGTAGTTGTAGATGCATTTTCAAAGTGGATCGAGTTCACCATTTTAAACTCGAGCACAACCTCCACCACTGTGGAGAGCCTCACAACCATGTTTGCAACGCACGGAATCCCTGACATATTGGTCAGTGACAATGGTCCGTGCTTCACCAGCGCAGAATTCCAAGACTTTATAATTGACCACGGCATAAATCACGTCAAGACGGCACTGTTCAAGCCGGCCTCCAACGGCCAGGCGGAGAGAGCAGTGCAAATCATTAGAAATATAGAAACATAGAAACATAGAAAATAGGTGCAGGAGTAGGCCATTCAGCCCTTCTAGCCTGCACCGCCATTCAATGAGTTCATGGCTGAACATGCAACTTCAGTACCCCATTCCTGCTTTCACGCCATACCCCTTGATCCCCCGAGTAGTAAGGACTTCATCTAACTCCTTTTTGAATATATTTAGTGAATTGGCCTCAACTACTTTCTGTGGTAGAGAATTCCACAGGTTCACCACTCTCTGGGTGAAGAAGTTTCTCCTCATCTCGGTCCTAAATGGCTTACCCCTTATCCTTAGACTGTGACCCCTGGTTCTGGACTTCCCCAACATCGGGAACATTCTTCCTGCATCTAACCTGTCCAGTCCCGTCAGAATTTTATATGTTTCTATCAGATCCCCTCTCATTCTTCTGAACTCCAGTGAATACAAGCCCAGTTGATCCAGTCTTTCTTGATATGTCAGTCCTGCCATCCCGGGAATCAGTCTGGTGAACCTTCGCTGCACTCCCTCAATAGCAAGAATGTCCTTCCTCAAGTTAGGAGACCAAAACTGAACACAATACTCCAGGTGTGGCCTCACCAAGGCCCTGTACAACTGTAGTAAGACCTCCCTGCTCCTATACTCAAATCCTCTCGCTATGAAGGCCAACATGCCATTTGCTTTCTTAACCGCCTGCTGTACCTGCATGCCAACCTTCAGTGACTGATGTACCATGACACCCAGGTCTCGTTACACCTCCCCTTTTCCTAATCTGCCAGCATTCAGATAATAGTCTGTCTCTCTGTTTTTACCACCAAAGTGGATAACCTCACATTTATCCACATTATACTTCATCTGCCATGCATTTGCCCACTCACCTAACCTATCCAAATCACCCTGCAGCCTCTTAGCATCCTCCTACAGCTCACACTGCCACCCAACTTAGTGTCATCCGCAAATTTGGAGATACTACGTTTAATCCCCTCGTCTAAATCATTAATGTACAATGTAAACAGCTGGGGCCCCAGCACAGAACCTTGCGGTACCCCACTAGTCACTGCCTGCCATTCTGAAAAGTACCCATTTACTCCTACTCTTTGCTTCCTGTCTGACAACCAGTTCTCAATCCACGTCAGCACACTACCCCAATCCCATGTGCTTTAACTTTGCACATTAATCTCTTGTGTGGGACCTTGTCGAACGCCTTCTGAAAGTCCAAATATACCACATCAACTGGTTCTCCCTTGTCCACTCTACTGGAAACATCCTCAAAAAATTCCAGAAGATTTGTCAAGCATGATTTCCCTTTCACAAATCCATGCTGACTTGGACCTATCATGTCACCTCTTTCCAACTGCGCTGCTATAACATCCTTAATAATTGATTCCATCATTTTACCCACTACTGAGGTCAGGCTGACCAGTCTATAATTCCCTGTTTTCTCTCTCCCTCCTTTTTTAAAAAGTGGGGTTACATTGGCTACCCTCCACTCCAAAGGAACTGATCCAGAGTCAATGGAATGTTGGAAAATGACTGTCAATGCATCCGCATTAAACAAGGCATGCTTAAAATCCAAGGTCCCACGCTGCAGGGTCACCTGTCGCGACTGCTGTTGGCATACAGATCTCATCCGCACTCACTGACTGGGATCCCCCCTGCGCAACTGTTGATGAAAAGGACTTTAAAAACAAGGCTCTCATTAATCCTCCCAGACATGCATGAAATCGTTGAGGCAAAGCGCCGTAAGCTGACTGAGTACCATGACCGAAAATCGAGGAGGAGATGGAATGAGATAGGGGACAAAGTGCTTGTGTTAAACTATGGCAGGGGTCCCAAATGGCTTGCAGGGACAGTAACGGACAAGGAAGGAAACAGGCTACTGGTAGTACAAATGGACAATGGCAAAACCTGCCGGAGGCATGTAGACCAAGTCAAAAGCAGATTCACCAACAACAGTGCGGAACCAGAGGCAGACTACAATGTGGAACTCGCACCACACCTGGTGGACAGACAGAGGGAACAACCTGAGGAAAGGGCAATCCCAACAGACAGCCCAGGCGAGTCAACAACAATCACACTAATCGAAACAGACAGCCCAGGCGAGATACCAGCAACCACACCCAAAGAAAAACAGGCACCAAGGCAAACAACTGAACCACAACTCAGACACTCCACGCGAGAGCGTAGACCACCTGAGAGACTGAACCTATAAAGACAATAAGACCTTGGGGGAGGGTGATGTCATGTACCTTACATTATTATCTATAACTGTATCCTAACATGCTATACATGACGGTAATAAGATCTGACCTGTAACCACCAGCATACCTTACCACCAGGGGTGCACTTGCAAGAGACAGGTATATAAGGGCAGGTCTCAGGCAAGTGCAGCATTCCAGAGCTGTGAAATAAAGGTGCAGGTCCAGAGTGACCTTGCCTTCACGACATGCCTCGTGTGAGTCTGTACTGAGGGGACAGGACTTTACACACTGAGCCTGTCTGTGTCCTTTTGCAGATTTTGTGTGTCCTCCTCACACATTGCTTTTCCTCCCATCTTTGTGTCGTCAGCAAACTTGGCTATGTTACACTCGATCCCTTCTTCCTTTAGGAGAGACACAGGGAAGTCATAGAGCAGCAGAGAAGGAGACGGCCATTTGGCCCATCGAATCTGCACCCACTCTTTCGAAGAACAAGCCAGTTAGTCCCATTCCTACCCCCTCCCTGCTCATCCCCCAGGTCCCTGCAATGTTTCGCGGCCGACGTGAGTGGGCAAAAACGTGGCAGGTGGATTATAATGTGGAGAAGTTATCCACTTTGGGAGGTAAAATAAAAAAAACAGGGTATTTTTAAAACGCTGAGAGATCGGGAATCGTTGGGGTACAGAGGGACCTGGGTGTCCTTACACACCAATCGCTGAAGGTTAACGTGTAGGTACAGCAAGCAATTAGGGAGGCAAATGGTACGTTGGTCTTTATTACAGGAGGATTTGAGACTAAGAGTAAAGACGTCTTACTGCGATTATATCGGGCCCTGGTGTAACTAAGCTTGGCTACGTTACACTCAGTCCCTTCATCCAAATCATTGATACAGATTGTAAATAGCTGGGGCCCCAGCACTGATCCCTGCTGCACCCCACTAGTTACAGCCTGCCCACCCGAAAATGACCCGTTTATTTCCAACCCTCTGTTTTCTGTCCGTTAACCCATCCTCAATCCATGCTAGCACCGTGCACAGTTCTGGTCTCCATATACCTGGGTTACACCACACTGGGAGCACCGTGCACAGTTCTGGTCTCCATATACCTGGGTGAGACCACACTTGGAGCACCGTGTACAGTTCTGGTCTCCATATACCTGGGTGAGACCACACTGGGAGCACCGTGCACAGTTCTGGTCTCCATATACCTGGGTGAGACCACACTGGGAGCACCGTGCACAGTTCTGGTCTCCATATACCTGGGTGAGACCACACTGGGAGCACCGTGCACAGTTCTGGTCTCCATATACCTGGGTCAAACCACACTTGGAGCACCGTGCACAGTTCTGGTCTCCATATACCTGGGTTAGACCACATTGGGAGCGCCGTGCACAGTTCTGGTCTCCATATACCTGGGTTAGACCACACTGGGAGCACCGTGCACAGTTCTGGTCTCCATATACCTGGGTTAGACCACACTTGGAGCACCGTGCACAGTTCTGGTCTCCATATACCTGGTTTTAGACCACACTGGGAGCACCGTGCACAGTTCTGGTCTCCATATACCTGGGTTAGACCACACTGGGAGCACTGTGCACAGTTCTGGTCTCCATATACCTGGGTTAGACCACACTGGGAGCACCGTGCACAGTTCTGGTCTCCATATATCTGGGTTAAACCACACTTGTAGCACCGTGCACAGTTCTGGTCTCCATATACCTGGGTTAGACCACACTGGGAGCACCGTGCACATTTCTGGTCTCCATATACCTGGGTTAGACCACACTTGGAGCACCATGTACAGTTCTGGTCTCCATATACCTGGGTGAGACCACACTGGGAGCACCGTGCACAGTTCTGGTCTCCATATACCTGGGTTAGACCACACTTGGAGCACCGTGTACAGTTCTGGTCTCCATATACCTGGGTGAGACGACACTGGGAGCACCGTGCACAGTTCTGGTCTCCCTATACCTGGGTTAGACCACACTTGGAGCACAGTGCACAGTTCTGGTCTCCATATACCTGGGTTAGACCACACTGGGAGCACCGTGCACAGTTCTGGTCTCCATATACCTGGGTTAAACCACACTTGGAGCACCGTGCACAGTTCTGGTCTCCATATACCTGGGTGAGACCACACTGGGAGCACCGTGCACAGTTCTGGTCTCCATATACCTGGGTTAGACCACACTGGGAGCACCGTGCACAGTTCTGGTCTCCATATACCTGGGTGAGACCACACTGGGAGCACCGTGCACAGTTCTGGTCTCCATACACCTGGGTGAGACCACACTGGGAGCACCGTGCACAGTTCTGGTCTCCATATACCTGGGTCAAACCAAACTTGGAGCACCGTGCACAGTTCTGGTCTCCATATACCTGGGTTAGACCACACTTGGAGCACCGTGCACAGTTCTGGTCTCCATATACCTGGGTTAGACCACACTGGGAGCACCGTGCATAGTTCTGGTCTCCATATACCTGGGTTAGACCACACTTGGAGCAACGTGCACAGTTCTGGTCACCATATACCTGGGTTAGACCACACTTGGAGCACCGTGCACAGCTCTGGTCTCCATATACCTGGGTTAGACCACACTGGGAGCACCGTGCACAGTTCTGGTCTCCATATACCTGGGTTACACCACACTGGGAGCACCGTGCACAGTTCTGGTCTCCATATACCTGGGTTAGACCACACTTGGAGCACCGTGCACAGTTCTGGTCTCCATATACCTGGGTTAGACCACACTGGGAGCACCGTGCACAGTTCTGCTCTCCATATACCTGGGTTAGACCACACTTGGAGCACCGTGCACAGTTCTGGTCTCCATATACCTGGGTTAGACCACACTTGGAGCACCGTGTACAGTTCTGGTCTCCATATACCTGGGTGAGACCACACTGGGAGCACCGTGCACAGTTCTGGTCTCCATATACCTGGGTGAGACCACACTGGGAGCACCGTGCACAGTTCTGGTCTCCATATACCTGGGTGAGACCACACTGGGAGCACCGTGCACAGTTGTGGTCGCCATATACCTGGGTTAGACCACACTGGGAGCACCGTGCACAGTTCTGGTCTCCATATACCTGGGTGAGACCACACTGGGAGCACCGTGCACAGTTCTGGTCTCCATATACCTGGGTGAGACCACACTGGGAGCACCGTGCACAGTTCTGGTCTCCATATACCTGGGTTAGACCACACTTGGAGCAACGTGCACAGTTCTGGTCGCCATATACCTGGGTTAGACCACACTTGGAGCACCGTGTACAGTTCTGGTATCCATATACCTGGGTGAGACCACACTGGGAGCACCGTGCACAGTTCTGGTCTCCATATACCTGGGTTAGACCACACTGGGAGCACCGTGCACAGTTCTGGTCTCCATATACCTGGGTTAGACCACACTTGGAGCACCGTGCACAGTTCTGGTCTCCATATACCTGGGTTAGACCACACTTGGAGCACCGTGCACAGTTCTGGTCTCCATATACCTGGGTTAGACCACACTGGGAGCACCGTGCACAGTTCTGGTCTCCATATACCTGGGTTAAACCACACTTGGAGCACCGTGCACAGTTCTGGTCTCCATATACCTGGGTGAGACCACACTGGGAGCACCGTGCACAGTTCTGGTCTCCATATACCTGGGTGAGACCACACTGGGAGCACCGTGCACAGTTCTGGTCTCCATATACCTGGGTGAGACCACACTGGAAGCACCGTGCACAGTTCTGGTCTCCATATACCTGGGTCAAACCACACTTGGAGCACCGTGCACAGTTCTGGTCTCCATATACCTGGGTTAGACCACACTTGGAGCACCGTGCACAGTTCTGGTCTCCATATACCTGGGTTAGACCACACTGGGAGCACCGTGCACAGTTCTGGTCTCCATATACCTGGGTTAGACCACACTGGGAGCACCGTGCACAGTTCTGGTCTCCATATACCTGGGTTAGACCACACTGGGAGCACCGTGCACAGTTCTGCTCTCCATATACCTGGGTTAGACCACACTTGGAGCACCGTGTACAGTTCTGGTCTCCATATACCTGGGTTACACCACACTGGGAGCAGTGTGCACAGTTCTGGTCTCCATATACCTGGGTTAGACCACACTTGGAGCACCGTGCACAGTTCTGGTCTCCATATACCTGGGTGAGACCACACTGGGAGCACCGTGCACAGTTCGGGTCTCCATATACCTGGGTGAGACCACACTGGGAGCACCGTGCACAGTTCTGGTCTCCATATACCTGGGTGAGACCACACTGGGAGCACCGTGCACAGTTCTGGTCTCCATATACCTGGGTCAAACCACACTTGGAGCACCGTGCACAGTTCTGGTCTCCATATACCTGGGTTAGACCACACTTGGAGCACCGTGCACAGTTCTGGTCTCCATATACCTGGGTTAGACCACACTGGGAGCACCGTGCATACTTCTGGTCTCCATATACCTGGGTTACACCACACTGGGAGCACCGTGCACAGTTCTGGTCACCATATACCTGGGTTAGACCACACTTGGAGCACCGTGCACAGTTCTGGTCTCCATATACCTGGGTTAGACCACACTGGGAGCACTGTGCACAGTTCTGGTCTCCATATACCTGGGTTACACCACACTTGGAGCACCGTGCACAGTTCTGGTCTCCATATACCTGGGTTAGACCACACTTGGAGCACCGTGCACAGTTCTGGTCTCCATATACCTTCGTTAGACCACACTGGGAGCACTGTGCACAGTTCTGGTCTCCATATACCTGGGTTAGACCACACTGGGAGCACCGTGCACAGTTCTGGTCTCCATATACCTGGATTAGACCACACTGGGAGCACCGTGCACAGTTCTGGTCTCCGTATACCTGGGTTAGACCACACTGGGAGCACCGTGCACAGTTCTGGTCTCCATATACCTGGGTTAGACCTCACTGGGAGCACCGTGCACAGTCTGATTTCCATATACCTGGGTTAGACCACACTGAGAGCACCGTGCACAGTTCTGGTCTCCATATACCTGGGTTAGACCACACTGGGAGCACTGTGCACAGTTCTGGTCTCCATATACCTGGGTTAGACCACACTGGGAGCACTGTGCACAGTTCTGGTCTCCATATACCTGGGTTACACCACACTGGGAGCACCGTGCACAGTTCTGGTCTCCATATACCTGGGTTAGACCACACTGGGAGCACTGTGCACAGTTCTGGTCTCCATATACCTGGGTTAGACCACACTGGGAGCACTGTGCACAGTTCTGGTCTCCATATACCTGGGTTAGACCACACTAGGAGCACCGTGCACAGTTCTGGTCTCCATATACCTGGGTTAGACCACACTAGGAGCACCGTGCACAGTTCTGGTCTCCATATACCTGGGTTAGACCACACTGGGAGCACCGTGCACAGTTCTGGTCTCCTTACCCAAGGAAGGATACACTTACTGTAGAGAGAGTGCAGCGAAGGTTCGCCAGACTGATTCCTGGGATGGGGGGATTGTCCGATGAGGAGAGATTGAGGAGACGGGACCGATATTCTCTGGAGTTTAGAAGAATGAGAGGGGATATGATTGAAACAGACAGGGTTCTGACAGGGCTTGACAGGGTAGATGCAGGGAGGATGTTTCCCCCGGGCTGGGGAGTCTAGAACCAAAGGTCACAGTCTCAGGATAAGGGCTCGGCCATTGAGGACTGAGATGAGGAGGAATTTCTTCACTTAGAGGCTGGTGAATCTCCGGAATTCTTTGCCCCAGAGGGCTGTGGAGGCTCAGTTATTGAGTATGGTCACTGGTTAGGCCACAGCTGGAGTACTGTGTGTACAGTTCTGGTCACCACATTACAGGACAGGTGTGATTGTACTAGAGAGGGTAAAGAGGAGATTTACCAGGATGTTGCACTGGAGAGGGTACAGAGGAGATTTACCAGGATGTTGCACTGGAGAGGGTACAGAGGAGATTTACCAGGATGTTGCACTGGAGAGGGTACAGAGGAGATTTACCAGGATGTTGCACTGGAGAGGGTACAGAGGAGATTTACCAGGATGTTGCACTGGAGAGGGTACAGAGGAGATTTACCAGGATGTTGCACTGGAGAGGGTACAGAGGAGATTTACCAGGATGTTGCACTGGAGAGGGTACAGAGGAGATTTACCAGGATGTTGCACTGGAGAGGGTACAGAGGAGATTTACCAGGATGTTGCACTGGAGAGGGTACAGAGGAGATTTACCAGGATGTTGCACTGGAGAGGGTACAGAGGAGATTTACCAGGATGTTGCACTGGAGAGGGTACAGAGGAGATTTACCAGGATGTTGCCGGGACTGGAGAATTTTGGTGATGAGGAAAGATTGGATAGGCTGGGGTTGTTTTCTCTGGAACAGAGGAGGCGGAGGGGAGACCTGATTGAGGTGTATAAAATGATGAGGGGCCTGGATCGAGTGGATAGGACGGACCTGTTCCCCTGGGCAGAGCGGGTCAACAACCAGGGGGTGTGGATTGACAGTAATGGGGGGGGAGGTTTAGAGGGGGAAATGTCTTCACCAGAGGGGGGTGGGGGTCTGGGGCAGGGTCTGGGACGGAACTCACGGTCTGAAAGGGCGGGAGAGGCAGAAACCCTCACCACAGCAGGCAGTGCACCTTGAAGTGCCGTATGCTACAGGGCGAGGGAGCGAGAGCGGGGAAAGTGGGATTAGGCCGGGATGGCTCTTGGTCGGCCCGCGCCAGGCGGTCACGATGGGCCGGAATGACCTCCTCCCTGTGCTGTAAACTTCTATATTTTCAGTGCCTCACCTGCACAGCCCCTGTCCTCGATGCAAAGCCACCCCTTGCCGGATTGGCTGACCAGGCACTTCGCCTCAAGGGCGTAGAGGGAGGGATTCACGTCCTTACGGGACACGCAACCCAGTGCCTTGGCGATCTGCAAGGCGGACATATGTCCCTGCTCCTTCAGCAGTCCCAGGATAGACAGCTCCACCGTACCTGCAGAGAGAGGGAGAGGTTGAGCGAGGGCAAGTGCGTGTCCTTGTACACCAGTCACTGAAAGCAGACATGCAGGTACAGCAGGCCGTGAAGGAGGCAAATGGTGTGTTGGCCTTCATAGCGAGAGGATTTGAGTATAGGAGCAGGGAGGTCTTGCTGCAGTTGTACAGGGCCTTGGTGAGACCACACCTGGAATATTGTGTTCAGTTTTGGTCTCCTAATCTGAGGAAGGACATTCTTGCTATTGAGGGAGTGCAGCGAAGGTTCACCAGACTGATTCCCGGGATGGCAGGACTGACATATGAAGAAAGATTGGATCGACTGGGCTTGTATTCACTGGAGGGCAGGACTGTCGTATGAGGAGAGATTGGGTCAACTAGAAACATAGAAAATAGGGGCAGGAGCAGGCCATTGGGCCCTTCGAGCCTGCCCCACCATTCAATATGATCATGGCTGATCATTCCCTCAGTACCCCACTCCTGCCTTCTCTCCATACCCCCCTGATCCCTTTAGCCATAAGGGCCACATCTAACTCCCTTTGAATATATCCAACCAACTGGCCCCCAACAACTTTCTGTGGTAGAGAATTCCACAGGTTCACCACTCTCTGGGTGAAGAAGTTTCTCCTCATCTCGGTCCTAAATGGCTTACCCCTTATCCTTAGACTGTGAGCCCTGGTTCTGGACTTCCCCAACATTGGGAACATTCTTCCTGCATCTAACCTGTCCAGTCCTGTCAGAATTTTATATGTTTCTATGAGATCCCCCTCTCATTCTTCTAAACTCCAGTGAATATAAGCCCAGTCGATCCAGTCTTTCTTCATATGTCAGTCCTGCCATCCCGGGAATCAGTCTGGTGAACCTTCGCTGCACTCCCTCAATAGCAAGAATGTCCTTCCTCAGATTAGGAGACCAAAACTGAACACAATATTCCAGGTGTGGCCTCACCAAGGCCCTGTACAACTGCAGCAAGACCTCCCTGCTCCTATACTGCTCCTTTCAGGGTGATCCCTGTAACGTTTCCTCTGCCCACCTTGGGCTCGCTTGCCCGTGAAGGAGTTCCGAGTAGAGCGCTTGCTTTGGGAGTCTCGTGTCTGGGGGACATGCGGACAATGTGGCCCTGCCCAGGGGAGCTGGTCGAGTGTGTGGTTAGTGCTTCGATGCTGGGGATATTAGCACACTCTACCTACACATGGAACACGGACTCCACTCGACCGTAGAAATTACAGGCAGCCTGGGAGCCCGTGAACCGACTTAAAATCCGATTGCACGGGCACTGCTCCGCGCACCACCCAGGCCAAGTCCCCGATAAACAGAGGGAGGACCCCAGCCTCCTCCAGGCGGCAAAATGTTGCACCATGGCGTGTCCGGACGGCAGACGAGGATGGCAAAGTGGAGCACGTGGCAAAGTGTGAGGTCAGGCACTTTAACAGAAGGAAATCAAAGAGCAAGTTATTATTTAACTGGAGAAAGATTACAAAGTGCGGCAGTACAGCGGGACCTGGGGGTTACTTGTACATGAAACACAAAAGGTTAGTATGCAGGTACAGCAAGTGATCAGGAAGGGCCAATGGTATCTTGGCCTTTATTGCAAAGGGGATGGAGTATAAAAGCAGGGAAGTCTTGCTCCAGTTACACAGGGTATTGGTGAGGCCACACCTGGAGTACTGCGTGCACAGTTTTGCTCTCCGTATTTACGAAAGGACACACTTTGCTTTGGAGGCAGTTCAGAGAAGGTTCACTCGGTTGATTCCGGGGATGAGGGGGTTGACTTATGAGGAAAGGTTGAGGAGGTTGGGCCTCTACTCATTGGAATTCAGAAGAATGAGAGGTGATCTTATGGAAACGTATCAGATTATGAGGGGGGCTCGACAAGGTGGATGCAGAGAGGATGTTCCCACTGATGGGGGAGACTAGAACTAGGGGGCATGGTCTTAGAATAAGGGGCCGCCCGTTTAAAACTGAGATGAGGAGGAATTTCTTCTCTCAGAGGGTTGTAAATCTGTGGAACTCGCTGCCTCAGAGAGCTGTGGAAGCCGGGACATTGAATATATTTAAGACAGAGATAGACAGTTCCTTAACCGATAAGGGGGCGGGCAGGGAAGTGGAGCTGGGCCCATGATCGGATCAGGCCACGATCGTATTAAATGGCGGGGCAGGGCTCGAGGGGCCGAATGGCCGATGTTTTTGCCCACTCACTGAGCCTGTCTGTGCAGATTGCAGAGTACAGGCCCGTTCTACACAAGCTCTCACCATTAGACGGCCCTCTCACCCCACGGATCGGTCTCGTGTCCCTTCAATGCACCACCTCCAAGCAAGTATATCCTCGCCCCGCGATAAGGGGCCCTGTGCTGCTCGCTGTCCGGAGGTACCTACCCTTCGGTGTGCCATCGCCCCCGCTCACCCGCTGTGCTGCCCAGTCCTTGACCCCGACCTTCTCGGCCTCCTGTCGTTCCTGCAGCTGGTACAGGCAGCGCTGGACCACGTTCTTCGGCTGACGGAGCTCCTGAGCGAGGCTGTGCGCTGTCCTTGGCGACTTGGCTCGGAGACACGACAGGACGGACTGCATCAGGTCTGCTGGGAGAGAGGATCCAGCCGGGATTAATGGGTTGTCCCGCCCGCAATCCGCACAGACCCGGAGGCGTAGTTCGAACTGCGCTGTGGGCCCCAACTACTTACAATCTCTATTAACAACGACCTGGATGAAGGGACCGGGTGTAACTTTCTGTGGTAGAGAATTCCACAGGTTCACAACTCTCTGGGTGAAGAAGTTTCTCCTCATCTCGGTCCTAAATGGCTTACCCCTTATCCTTAGACTGTGTGACCCCTGGTTCTGGACTTCCCCAACATCGGGAACATTCTTCCTGCATCTAACCTGTCCCGTCCCGTCAGAATTTTATATGTTTCTATGAGGTGCCCTCTCATTCTTCTAAACTCCAGTGAATATAAGCCCAGTCGATCCAGTCTTTCTCCATATGTCAGTCCTGCCATCCCGGGAATCAGTCTGGTGAACCTTCGCTGCACTCCCTCAATAGCAAGAATGTCCTTCCTCAGATTAGGAGACCAAAACTGAACACAATATTCCAGGTGTGGCCTCACCAAGGCCCTGTACAACTGCAGTAAGACCTCCCTGCTCCTATACTCAAATCCTCTCGCTATGAAGGCCAACATACCATTTGCCTTCTTCACCGCCTGCTGTACCTGCATGGCCAACTTTCAATGACTGATGTCCCATGACACCCAGGTCTCGTTGCACCTCCCCTTTTCCTAATCTGTCACCATTCAGATAATATTCTGCCTTCCTGTTTTTACCACCAAAGTGGGTAACCTCACATTTATCCACATTATACTGCATCTGCCATGTATTTGCCCACTCACCTAACCTGTCCAAGTCACCCTGCAGCCTCTTAGCATCCTCCTCACAGCTCACACCGCCACCCAGCTTAGTGTCATCTGCAAACTTGGAGATATTACACTCAATTCCTTCGTCTAAATCATTAATGTATATTGTAAAGAGCTGGGGTCCCAGCACAGAGCCCTGCGGTACCCCACTAGTCACTGCCTGTCATTCTGAAAAGGACCCGTTTATCCCGACTCTCTGCTTCCTGTCTGCCAACCAGTTCTCTATCCACGTCAGTACAAGTACTGCAGGGAATCGAATCCGGCCAGGGAGATCTCGGGGACTAGTGTCGATCGCCTGGATGGTTCGGAGAGGAATTTTCCCAAATTTTTCTCTCCCTAAATGGGCCTGGGGTTTTTACCTGGTTTTTGTCCCTCCCAGGAGATCGCGTGGCTCTGGTTGGGGTGGTGTGTAGAATGTTTCAGTGTAAGGGGTGTCGCAGTTGTGTGAGGCGGACTGGTCGGGCTGGGTGCTCGTTGCCTTTCCGTCATTGTTCATGGGTTTATATGTAACCTTCAGGGCTGCTGACCCGAGGGCCGTGCGGCTCTTTGTCGGTCGGCCCGGACACGATGGGCCGGAGTGGTCTCCTTCTGCCCTGTAAATTTCTATGTTTCTATTCAGCCCCTCGAGCCTGTTACACAGGAACAGGAGGAGGCTCATTCAGTCCCTCGAGCCTGTTACACAGGAACAGGAGGAGGCCCATTCAGCCCCTCGAGCCTGTTACACAGGAACAGGAGGCCCATTCAGCCCCTCGAGCCTGTTACACAGGAACAGGAGGAGGCCCATTCAGCCCCTCGAGCCTGTTACACAGGAACAGGAGGAGGCCCATTCAGCCCCTCGAGCCTGTTACACAGGAACAGGAGGCCCATTCAGCCCCTCGAGCGTGTTACACAGGAACAGGAGGAGGCCCATTCAGCCCCTCGAGCCTGTTACACAGGAACAGGAGGAGGCCCATTCAGCCCCTCGAGCCTGTTACACAGGGAACAGGAGGAGGCCCATTCAGCCCCTCGAGCGTGTTACACAGGAACAGGAGGAGGCCCATTCAGCCCCTCGAGCCTGTTACACAGGAACAGGAGGAGGCCCATTCAGCCCCTCGAGCCTGTTACACAGGGAACAGGAGGAGGCCCATTCAGCCCCTCGAGCGTGTTACACAGGAACAGGAGGAGGCCCATTCAGCCCCTCGAGCCTGTTACACAGGAACAGGAGGAGGCCCATTCAGCCCCTCGAGCCTGTTACACAGGAACAGGAGGAGGCCCATTCAGTCCCTAGAGCCTGTTACACAGGAACAGGAGGAGGCCCATTCAGCCCCTCGAGCCTGTTACACAGGAACAGGAGGAGGCCCATTCAGCCCCTCGAGCCTGTTACACAGGAACAGGAGGAGGCCCATTCAGCCCCTCGAGCCTGTTACACAGGAACAGGAGGAGGCCCATTCAACCCCTCGAGCCTGTTACACAGGAACAGGAGGAGGCCCATTCAGCCCCTCGAGCCTGTTACACAGGAACAGGAGGCCCATTCAGCCCCTCGAGCCTGTTACACAGGGAACAGGAGGAGGCCCATTCAGCCCCTCGAGCGTGTTACACAGGAACAGGAGGAGGCCCATTCAGCCCCTCGAGTCCTGGTCCCTTTAACCCGGGCTTAGAGCTAGGCTCCCTCCCTCTCCTAGTCCCCCGATCGCCCAGACTCTGAGCCCAGCTCTCTCCCAGCCCTCAGTCCCCTTTACCTGGATCTGAAGCGCTCATCTCTAACAAGCACCAACACAGCTCTCGACGAACTGACAGGTACTTTTTCCGGGAATCCTGCCCAGCTGAGCCGAGTGAGTCAGAGAGATCGGAAGCCAGCCCGCCCATATCCACCTGCAAATCACATCACAACAAATTGCAGGGCTTAGAAACATAGAAAATAGGAGCAGGAGCAGGCCATTGGGCCCTTCGAGCCTGTCCCACCATTCAATATGATCATGGCTGATCATTCCCTCAGTACCCCACTCCTGCCTTCTCTCCATACCCCCCTGATCCCTTTAGCTGTAAGGGCCACATCTAACTCCCTTTTGAATATATCCAACGAACTGGCCCCCAACAACTTTCTGTGGTAGAGAATTCCACAGGTTCACAATTCTCTGGGTGAAGAAGTTTCTCCTCATCTCGGTCCTAAATGGCTTACCCCTTATCCTTAGACTGTGTGAGCCCTGGTTCTGGACTTCCCCAACATCGGGAACATTCTTCCTGCATCTAACCTGTCCAGTCCCGTCAGAATTTTATATGTTTCTATGAGGTGCCCTCTCATTCTTCTAAACTCCAGTGAATACAAGCCCAGTTGATCAAGTCTTTCTTGATAGGTCAGTCCCGCCATCCCGGGAATCAGTCTGGTGAACCTTCGCTGCACTCCCTCAATAGCAAGAATGTCCTTCCTCAGATTAGGAGACCAAAACTGTACACAATATTCCAGGTGTGGCCTCACCAAGGCCCTGTACAACTTCAGTAACACCTCCCTGCTCCTATACTCAAATCCTCTCGCTATGAAGGCCAACATGGCATTTGCTTTCTTCACCGCCTGCTGTACCTGCATGCCAACCTTCAATGACTGATGTACCATGACACCCAGGTCTCGTTGCACCTCCCCTTTTCCTGATCTGTCACCATTCAGATAATATTCTGCCTTCCTGTTTTTGCCACCAAAGTGGATAACCTCACATTTATCCACATTATACTGCATCTGCCATGCATTTGCCCACTCACCTAACCTGTCCAAGTCACCCTGCAGCCTCTTAGCATCCTCCTCACAGCTCACACTGCCACCCAGCTTAGTGTCATCTGCAAACTTGGAGATATTACACTCAATTCCTTCCTCTAAATCATTGATGTATATTGTAAATAGCTGGGGTCCCAGCACAGAGCCCTGCGGTACCCCACTAGTCACTGCCTGCCATTCTGAAAAGGACCCGTTTATCCCGACTCTCTGCCAACCAGTTCTCTATCCACGTCAGTACAAGTACTGCAGGGAATCGAATACGGCCAGGGTGATCTCGGGGACTCGTGTCGATCGCCTGGATGGTTCGGAGAGGAATTTTCCCAGATTTTTCTCTCCCTAAATGGGCCTGGGGTTTTTACCTGGTTTTTGCCCCTCCCAGGAGATCGCGTGGCTCTGGTTGGGGTGGAGTGTCGAATGTTTCAGTGTAAGGGGTGTCGCAGTTGTGTGAGGTGGACTGGTCGGGCTGGGTGCTCGTTGCCTTTCCGTCATTGTTCATGGGTTTATATGTAACCTTCAGGGCTGCTGACCCGAGGGCCGTGCGGCTCTTTGTCGGTCAGCGCGAGGCGGACACCATGGGCCGCACTGGCCTCCTTCTGCCCTGTAAATTTCTCTGTTTCTATTCAGCCCCTCGAGCCTGTTACACAGGAACAGGAGGCCCATTCAGTCCCTCGAGCCTGTTACACAGGAACAGGAGGAGGCCCATTCAGTCCCTCGAGCCTGTTACACAGGAACAGGAGGAGGCCCATTCAGCCCCTCGAGTGTGTTACACAGGAACAGGAGGAGGCCCATTCAGCCCCTCGAGTGTGTTACACAGGAACAGGAGGAGGCCCATTCAGCCCCTCGAGCCTGTTACACAGGAACAGGAGGCCCATTCAGTCCCTCGAGCCTGTTACACAGGAACAGGAGGAGGCCCATTCAGCCCCTCGAGTGTGTTACACAGGAACAGGAGGAGGCCCATTCAGCCCCTCGAGTGTGTTACACAGGAACAGGAGGAGGCCCATTCAGCCCCTCGAGCCTGTTACACAGGAACAGGAGGCCCATTCAGCCCCTCGAGCCTGTTACACAGGAACAGGAGGAGGCCCATTCAGTCCCTCGAGCCTGTTACACAGGAACAGGAGGCCCATTCAGCCCCTCGAGCCTGTTACACAGGAACAGGAGGCCCATTCAGCTCCTCGAGCCTGTTACACAGGAACAGGAGGAGGCCCATTCAGCCCCTCGAGCCTGTTACACAGGAACAGGAGGAGGCCCATTCAGTCCCTCGAGCCTGTTACACAGGAACAGGAGGCCCATTCAGCCCCTTGAGCCTGTTACACAGGAACAGGAGGAGGCCCATTCAGCCCCTCGAGCCTGTTACACAGGAACAGGAGGCCCATTCAGTCCCTCGAGCCTGTTACACAGGAACAGGAGGAGGCCCATTCAGTCCCTCGAGCCTGTTACACAGGAACAGGAGGAGGCCCATTCAGCCCCTCGAGCCTGTTACACAGGAACAGGAGGCCATTCAGCCCCTCGAGCCTGTTACACAGGAACAGGAGGAGGCCCATTCAGCCCCTCGAGCCTGTTACACAGGAACAGGAGGAGGCCCATTCAGCCCCTCGAGCCTGTTACACAGGAACACGAGGAGGGCCATTCAGCCCCTCGAGCCTGTTACACAGGAACAGGAGGAGGCCCATTCAGCCCCTCGAGCCTGTTACACAGGTACAGGAGGAGGCCCATTCAGCTCCTCGAGCCTGTTACACAGGAACAGGAGGCCCATTCAGTCCCTCGAGTCTGTCACACAGGAACAGGAGGAGGCCCATTCAGCCCCTCGAGCCTGTTACACAGGAACAGGAGGAGGCCCATTCAGCCCCTCGAGCCTGTTACACAGGTACAGGAGGAGGCCCATTCAGCTCCTCGAGCCTGTTACACAGGAACAGGAGGCCCATTCAGTCCCTCGAGCCTGTTACACAGGAACAGGAGGCCCATTCAGCCCCTCGAGCCTGTTACACAGGAACAGGAGGCCCATTCAGCCCCTCGAGCCTGTTACACAGGAACAGGAGGCCCATTCAGCCCCTCGAGTCCTGGTCCCTTTAACCCGGGCTTAGAGCTAGGCTCCCTCCCTCTCCTAGTCCCCCGATCGCCCAGACTCTGAGCCCAGCTCTCTCCCAGCCCTCAGTCCCCTTTACCTGGATCTGACGCGCTCATCTCTAACAAGCACCAACACAGCTCTCGACGAACTGACATGTACTTTTTCCGGGAATCCTGCCCAGCTGAGCCGAGTGAGTCAGAGAGATCGGAAGCCAGCCCGCCCATATCCACCTGCAAATCACATCACAACAAATTGCAGGGCTTAGAAACATAAAAAATAGGAGCAGGAGCAGGCCATTGGGCCCTTCAAGCCTGCCCCACCATTCAATATGATCATGGCTGATCATTCCCTCAGTACCCCACTCCTGCCTTCTCCCCTGATCCCTTTAGCCGTAAGGGCCACATCTAACTCCCTTTTGAATATATCCAACGAACTGGCCCCCAACAACTTTCTGTGGTAGAGAATTCCACAGGTTCACAATTCTCTGGGTGAAGAAGTTTCTCCTCATCTCGGTCCTAAATGGCTTACCCCTTATCCTTAGACTGTGTGAGCCCCTGGTTCTGGACTTCCCCAACATCGGGAACATTCTTCCTGCATCTAAACCTGTCCAGTCCCGTCAGAATTTTATATGTTTCTATGAGATCCCCCTCTCATTCTTCTAAACTCCAGTGAATATAAGCCCAGTCGATCCAGTCTTTCTTCATATGTCAGTCCTGCCATCCCGGGAATCAGTCTGGTGAACCTTCGCTGCACTCTCTCAATAGCAAGAATGTCCTTCCTCAGATTAGGAGACCAAAACTGAACACAATATTCCAGGTGAGGCCTCACCAAGGCCCTGTACAACTGCAGTAAGACCTCCCTGCTCCGATACTCAAATCCTCTCGCTATGAAGGCCAACATACCATTTGCCGCCTTCACCGCCTGCTGTACCTGCATGGCCAACCTTCAATGACTGATGTCCCATGACACCCAGGTCTCGTTGCACCTCCCCTTTTCCTAATCTGCCACCGTTCAGATAATATTCTGTGCCAGGATACCCACGCCCCTCTGTACACCGACATTTTCCGATCTCTCTCCGTCTGCTCTTTTGTTTTCCTACCAATGTGGATAACTTCACATTTCCCATTTGCCGTGATCTTGCTCAAACTGTCTGTTCCTCTCTGCACGCTCCTCACAGCTTCCTCTCCCACCTCATTTGCGTCATCAGCAAACTTGGCTATCTCTCTCTCCTCCTCAGCAAGTGGGCCGGCCTCAAGGAGGAGGGGTTTCGGATGACGATTTGACCCCAGCAATTCCCTTCCGGCCTGGGCTTGCCATGGTGGTTATTTGGCCACAGTCTGCCATACCTGTTCCAAGTCTGCGTTGCCTTGGACTTAAGGGAACGGAGATGAGGGCTGTACGAGAAGACTTGGCCAGGGAGAGAGTGAGAGAGAGAAATAGTTTTAATTGGGACTTGGGCAAGTTATTATTTAACTGGAGAAAGATTACAAAGTGCGGCAGTACAGCGGGATCTGGGGGTTACTTGTACATGAAACACAAAAGGTTAGTACGCAGGTACAGCAAGTGATCAGGAAGGGCCAATGGTATCTTGGCCTTTATTGCAAAGGGGATGGAGTATAAAAGCAGGGAAGTCTTGCTCCAGTTACACAGGGTATTGGTGAGGCCACACCTGGAGTACTGCGTGCACAGTTTTGCTCTCCGTATTTACCAAAGGACACACTTTGCTTTGGAGGCAGTTCAGAGAAGGTTCACTCGGTTGATTCCGGGAGATGAGGGGGTTGATTTATGAGGAAAGGTTGAGGAGGTTGGGGCCTCTACTTATTGGAGTTCAGAAGAATGAGAGGTGATCTTATGGAAACGTATCAGATTATGAGGGGGGCTCGACAAGGTGGATGCAGAGAGGATGTTCCCACTGATGGGGGAGACTAGAACTAGGGGGCATGGTCTTAGAATAAGGGGCCGCCCATTTAAAACTGAGATGAGGAGGAATTTCTTCTCTCAGAGGGTTGTAAATCTGTGGAACTCGCTGCCTCAGAGAGCTGTGGAAGCCGGGACATTGAATATATTTAAGACAGAGATAGACAGTTCCTTAACCGATAAGGGGGCGGGCAGGGAAGTGGAGCTGGGTCCATGATCGGATCAGGCCACGATGGTATTAAATGGCGGAGCAGGGTTCGAGGGGCCGAATGGCCCACTGCTATTTGTTGTGTTCTGGTGGTGAGGTTGTGGTTTAAGCCGATCAGTCGCTGCAGAAATGTCGTGGCCTTGAGCATCCCCCGATCGCTCCACCATCGGAGGCCGTGCCTTCAGCTGCCTGGGGCCCCCAAGCTCTGGAACTCCCTCCCTGAACCTCTCCGCCTCTCTCTCTCCTCCTTCAGGACGCTCCTTACAACCCACCTCTGTGACCCAGCTTGTGGTCGCCTGTCCCCAATATCTCCCGGTGTGGCTCGGGGTCAAATGGATGTGTTTTGTCTCGTAACACTCGCTGTGAAGCGCCTTGTGACAATTTACTACCTTAAAGGCACAACAAGGTGTTATTATGTCAAACACTTTGAGACTCTTCTGCTGTGTCTCTGACCTGCTCAGTTGCTCAAATTTGAAAGTAATTTTGATCAGCGTACAGCTCTGCCCTCCCCTCTCTCTCTCTCTCTCTCACCGCTGTCATTCCCCGAGGAGTCCGTGGGTGTCCCAGCAGTTTCTCAGCTACCAGCCAGATGCTGGCTCCTGTCTCGTGTTTCACTGGCCCCTGGCTGGGGAAAATCTCTGGTCCAACCGGTTTATCCAACCAGCGTCAGATCTGGCAGGTCACAGAAAGCACCATCATCGACCCACACAAGTTTCTAGCACGGTCGCTGGCCGTTTCGGGTCATCGTGTCCGCTTCGCACCAGCCGACCAAGGGCCATCCCAGCCTAATCCCACTTTCCCAGCTCTCGGGTCCCTCGCCCTGTAGGTTACGGCAATTCAAGCGCTCGTCCCGGGGTCCAAGTCCCTCTGCAAGGATTTGAGCACACAATCCAGGCTAACACTTCAGGGCAGTACTGAGGGAGCGCCGTACTGTCGGAGGGGCAGTACTGAGGGAGCGCCGCACTGTCGGAGGGACAGTACTGAGGGAGTGCCGCACTGTCGGAGGGGCAGTACTGAGGGAGCCCCGCACTGTCGGAGGGGCAGTACTGAGGGAGTGCCGTACTGTCGGAGGGACAGTACTGAGGGAGCGCCGTACTGTCGGAGGGGCAGTACTGAGGGAGCCCCGCACTGTCGGAGGGGCAGTACTGAGGGAGCCCCGCACTGTCGGAGGGGCAGTACTGAGGGAGCGCCGTACTGTCGGAGGGGCAGTACTGAGGGAGCGCCATACTGTCGGAGGGGCAGTACTGAGGGAGCCCCGCACTGTCGGAGGGGCAGTACTGAGGGAGCGCCGTACTGTCGGAGGAGCAGTACTGAGGGAGTGCTGCACTGTCGGAGGGGCAGTACTGAGGGAGTGCCGCACTGTCGGAGGGGCAGTACTGAGGGAGCGCTGTACTGTCGGAGGGGCAGTACTGAGGGAGCCCCGTACTGTCGGAGGGGCAGTACTGAGGGAGCACCGTACTGTCGGAGGGGCAGTACTGAGGGAGTGCCGCACTGTCGGAGGGGCAGTACTGAGGGAGTGCCGCACTGTCGGAGGGGCAGTACTGAGGGAGCGCCGTACTGTCGGAGGGGCAGTATTGAGGGAGTGCCGCACTGTCGGAGGGGCAGTACTGAGGGAGTGCCGCACTGTCGGAGGGACAGTACTGAGGGAGTGCCGCACTGTCGGAGGGACAGTACTGAGGGAACGTTGTAGATGGGCAGAATGGCCTCCTCCTGTGCTATTATCGTCCCACGACAAACTCTCTCGGGCCGGCAGTGAAGAAACAATCGGTGGGCTTTGTGATTGTGAATTAAACCCAATTTATTTCAGTCCGTACACCAAATGTCCGATAAACACGCAGACAATGACATCACAGCAGGCGGCAGGCTCCCGATTGGTCAGTGGGGCCCGTCGCAACGTCTGATTGGCCGCTCGCCTGACCCCGGCGACCGCGCGTGGTCAGCTGACTTCTCGCGGGTGGCCGCGGTTCGTGATTTTGCGGCAAGGCCACGCGATCGGCTGCGGCGTTCGACGGACTCGGGCTCCGTGACCTCTGGCGGGGTTCATCATTGGCCTCCTGATCGGCGAGGCAGGGCAGAGGGCGGGAAAATCCACGGCCCATTCAGACCAAACATACCCCAGCCCCCCCTACACTCCACGAATGGTCTGTCCCATCCATTGTGGTCACCCCCCCTCCGATAGTCCACGAATAGTCTGTTCCATCGCGGTCACCCCCCTCCGATAGTCCGTGAATAGTCTGTTCCATCGCGGTCACCCCCCTCCAATAGTCCACGATTGGGTTGTTCCATCGCGGTCACCCCCCTCCGATAGTCCACGATTGGGTTGTTCCATCGCGGTCACCCCCCTCCGATAGTCCACGATTGGGTTGTTCCATCGTGGTCACCCCCCTCCGATAGTCCGTGAATAGTCTGTTCCATCGCGGTCACCCCCCTCCGATAGTCCGTGAATAGTCTGTTCCATGATGGACCCCCCCTTCGCTAGTCCACGATTGGATTGTCCCATCGTGGTCACACCCCCTCCGATAGTCCACGAATAGTCTGTTCCATCGCGGTCACCCCCCCTCCGATAGTCCGTGAATAGTCTGTTCCATGATGGACCCCCCCTTCGCTAGTCCACGATTGGATTGTCCCATTGTGGTCACCCCCCTCCGATAGTCCGCGATTGGGTTGTTCCATCGTGGTCACCCCCCTCCGATAGTACGCGATTGGATTGTTCCATCGTGGTCACCCCCTCCGATAGTCCACGAATGGTCTGTTCCATGATGGACCCCCCCTTCGCTAGTCCGCGATTGGATTGTCCCATTGTGGTCACCCCCCTCCGATAGTCCGCGATTGGGTTGTCCCATCGTGGTCACCCCCCTCCGATATTCCACGAATGGTCTGTTCCATGATGGACCCCCCCTTCGCTAGTCCGCGATTGGGTTGTCCCATCGTGGTCACCCCCCTCCGATAGTCCGCGAATGGATTGTCCCATCGTGGTCACCCCCCTCCGATATTCCACGAATAGTCTGTTCCATGATGGACCCCCACTTCGCTAGTCCACAAATGGTTTGTTCCATTCTGAACCCCTCCAATGAGAGGTCACCGCCCCAGGAGTGACCCATGACCCACCCAGTGAGAGGTCACCGTCCTTGGGTGTGACCTGTGAACCCCCGCCCCCACCCCACAAGAGTGACCCCCCCCAGTGAGAGTTCAGCGCCACCAGGAGTGACCCGTGACCTGTGACCCCCCACAGTGAGAGTTCAGCGGCCCCTGGGAGTGACCCATGACCCGCCCAGTGAGAGTTCAGTGTCCCCGGGAGTGACCCGTGACCCATGATACGCCCAATGAGAGATCAGCGCCCTTGTGGAAGTGACCCGTGACCGCCCCCCCCCAGAGAGAGGTCGCTGTCCCCGGGAGTGACCCGTGACCCCCCCAGTGAGAGTTCAGCGGCCCCAGGGAGTGACCTGTGACCCACCAGAATAAATAGTCTCTCTCTCTCTCGCTACTATATTAACTCCATTAATCATCTTAAACCCCTCGAATAGATTGCCCCTTTAATCTTCCACACTCGGGGGAATGCCAGCCCAGTCCGTGTGACCTGTCCTTAGAATCGGACCCCCTTAGCCCCCGGGTATCACTCCGGTGAATCTGATCTGCTGCCCCTCCCAGGGCGATATCCCCTCCCTGAGCTGCCGGGGCCCCAGGACTGAACGCAGTTACCCCAGACAGGGTCTGTACAGCCGCAACAGAACTCCCGCCCCCTGGCTATTCCAGCACCCTGGAGGTAAACACAGAGACAGAGAAAATAGGAGCAGGAGCAGGCCATTGGGACCTTCGAGCCTGCCCCACCATTCAATATGATCATGGCTGACCATTCCCTCAGTACCCCACTCCTGCCTTCTCTCCATACCCCCCTGATCCCTTTAGCCGTAACTCCCTTTTGAATAGATCCAACGAACTGGCCCCCAACAACTTTCTGTGGTAGAGAATTCCACAGGTTCACCACTCTCTGGGTGAAGAAGTTTCTCCTCATCTCGGTCCTAAATGGCTTACCCCTTATCCTTAGACTGTGTGAGCCCTGGTTCTGGACTTCCCCAACATCGGGAACATTCTTCCTGCATCTAAACCTGTCCAGTCCCGTCAGAATTTTATATGTTTCTATGAGATTCCCCTCTCATTCTTCTAAACTCCAGTGAATATAAGCCCAGTCGATCCAGTCTTTCTTCATATGTCAGTCCTGCCATCCTGGGAATCAGTCTGGTGAACCTTCGCTGCACTCCCTCAATAGCAAGAATGTCCTTCCTCAGATTAGGAGACCAAAACTGAACACAATATTCCAGGTGTGGCCTCACCAAGGCCCTGTACAACTGCAGTAAGACCTCCCTGCCCCTGTACTCAAATCCTCTCGCTATGAAGGCCAACATGCCATTTGCCTTCTTCACCGCCTGCTGTACCTGCATGGCCAACTTTCAATGACTGATGTACCATGACACCCAGGTCTCGTTGCACCTCCCCTTTTCCTAATCTGTCACGATTCAGATAATATTCTGTCTTCCTGTTTTTACCCCCAAAGTGGATAACCTCACATTTATCCACATTATACTTCATCTGCCATGCATTTGCCCCACTCACCTAACCTATCCAAGTCACCCTGCAGCCTCTTAGCATCCTCCTCACAGCTCACACCGCCACCCAGCTTAGTGTCATCTGCAAACTTAGAGATATTACACTCAATTCCTTCGTCTAAATCATTAATGTATATTGTAAATAGCTGGGGTCCCAGCACTGAGCCCTGCGGCACTCCACTAGTCACTGCCTGCCGTTCTGAAAAGGACCCGTTTATCCCGACTCTCTGCTTCCTGTCTGCCAACCAGTTCTCTATCCCCGTCAGTACATTACCCCCAATACCATGGGCTTTAATTTTGCACACCAATCTCTTGTGTGGGACCTTGTCAAAAGAGACGCAGAGAAAGAGACACACAGACATAGAGAGAGAGAGAGACATGGACTGAGAGAGAGAGAGAGAGAGAGGGGGGCACGGACTGAGAGAGAGAGAGAGACATGGACTGAGAGAGAGAGAGAGAGAGAGGGGCACGGACTGAGAGAGAGAGAGAGACATGGACTGAGAGAGAGAGAGAGAGAGAGGGGGGCACGGACTGAGAGAGAAACACACAGACTGTGAGACAGGGACGGAGAGACGGGGAGAGACAGAGACAGATAGAGACACAGTTAGAGAGAGACAGACTGGGAGACACAGATCCACCTGGCCCACTGGACACTCCCTGGTGCCGTGACAAAGGTCGTGGGAAGGGTGAGACCGAGAGGCACCGACAGACTGTTCGGAGACGGACCTGCTCCTTCCGGAATGTCCCGCGGTCGGTGAGAAGAGAAACTGATCACGGAGTCTCAACACTTCAATCTTTCGTTTTGTTTTACGGTGTTTGAGCAGAATCGGGACTCCGGGGAGAGGGGAGCGGAGTCTGTGGGGGCTGTGCAGAGGGAGCTTTACTCTGTATCTAACCTCTGTACCTGCCCTGAGAGTGTTTGATGGGACAGTGTAGAGGGAGCTTTACTCTGTATCTAACCCCCTGTACCTGCCCTGGGAGTGTTTGATGGGACAGTGTAGAGGGAGCTTTACTCTGTATCTAACCCCGTGTACCTGCTCTGGGAGTGTTTGATGGGACAGTGTAGAGGGAGCTTTACTCTGTATCTAACCTCTGTACCTGCCCTGGGAGTGTTTGATGGGACAGTGTAGAGGGAGCTTTACTCTGTATCTAACCCCGTGTACCTGCTCTGGGAGTGTTTGATGGGACAGTGTAGAGGGAGCTTTACTCTGTATCTAACCCCCTGTACCTGCCCTGGGAGTGTTTGATGGGACAGTGTAGAGGGAGCTTTACTCTGTATCTAACCCCCTGTACCTGCCCTGGGAGTGTTTGATGGGACAGTGTAGAGGGAGCTTTACTCTGTATCTAACCCCCTGTACCTGCCCTGGGAGTGTTTGATGGGACAGTGTAGAGGGAGCTTTACTCTGTATCTAACCCCCTGTACCTGCCCTGGGAGTGTTTGATGGGACAGTGTAGAGGGAGCTTTACTCTGTATCTAACCCTCTGTACCTGCCCTGGGAGTGTTTGATGGGACAGTGTAGAGGGAGCTTTACTCTGTATATAACCCCCTGTACCTGCCCTGGGAGTGTTTGATGGGACAGTGTAGAGGGAGCTTTACTCTGTATCTAACCCCGTGCTGTACCTGCCCTGGGAGTGTTTGATGGGACAGTGTAGAGGGAGCTTTACTCTGTATCTAACCCCCTGTACCTGCCCTGGGAGTGTTTGATGGGACAGTGTAGAGGGAGCTTTACTCTGTATCTAACCCCCTGTACCTGCCCTGGGAGTGTTTGATGGGACAGTGTAGAGGGTGCTTTACTCTGTATCTAACACCCTGTACCTGCCCTGGGAGTGTTTGATGGGACAGTGTAGAGGGAGCTTTACTCTGTATCTAACCCCCTGTACCTGCCCTGGGAGTGTTTGATGGGACAGTGTAGAGGGAACTTTACTCTGTATCTAACCCCCTGTACCTGCCCTGGGAGTGTTTGATGGGACAGTGTAGAGGGAACTTTACTCTGTATATAACCCCCTGTACCTGCCCTGGGAGTGTTTGATGGGACAGTGTAGAGGGAGCTTTACTCTGTATCTAACCCCGTGCTGTACCTGCCCTGGGAGTGTTTGATGGGACAGTGTAGAGGGAGCTTTACTCTGTATCTAACCCCCTGTACCTGCCCCGGGGGTGTTTGATGGGACAGTGTAGAGGGAGCTTTACTCTGTATCTAACCCCCTGTACCTGACCTGGGAGTGTTTGATGGGACAGTGTAGAGGGAGCTTTACTCTGTATCTAACCACCTGTACCTGCCCTGGGAGTGTTTGATGGGACAGTGTAGAGGGAGCTTTACTCTGTATATAACCCCCTGTACCTGCCCTGGGAGTGTTTGATGGGACAGTGTAGAGGGAGCTTTACTCTGTATCTAACCCCCTGTACCTGCCCTGGGAGTGTTTGATGGGACAGTGTAGAGGGAGCTTTACTCACCGTCTCGGCCCTAATCAAGGGGTATGGAGAGAAGGCAGGAGTGGGGTACTGAGGGAATGGTCAGCCATGATCATATTGAATGGTGGGGCAGGCTCGAAGGGCCCAATGGCCTGCTCCTGCACCTATTTTATATGTTTCTATGTTTACACTGTCCCATCAAACACTCCCAGGGCAGGTACAGGGGGTTAGATACAGAGTAAAGCTCCCTCTACACTGTCCCATCAAACACTCCCAGGGCAGGTACAGGGGGTTAGATACAGAGTAAAGCTCCCTCTACACTGTCCCATCAAACACTCCCAGGGCAGGTACAGGGGGTTAGATACAGAGTAAAGCTCCCTCTACACTGTCCCATCAAACACTCCCAGGGCAGGTACAGGGGGTTAGATACAGAGTAAAGCTCCCTCTACACTGTCCCATCAAACACTCCCAGGGCAGGTACAGGGGGTTAGATACAGAGTAAAGCTCCCTCTACACTGTCCCATCAAACACTCCCAGGGCAGGTACAGCACGGGTTAGATACAGAGTAAAGCTCCCTCTACACTGTCCCATCAAACACTCCCAGGGCAGGTACACGGGGTTAGATACAGAGTAAAGCTCCCTCTACACTGTCCCATCAAACACTCCCAGGGCAGGTACAGGGGGTTAGATACAGAGTAAAGCTCCCTCTACACTGTCCCATCAAACACTCCCAGGGCAGGTACAGGGGGTTAGATACAGAGTAAAGCTCCCTCTACACTGTCCCATCAAACACTCCCAGGGCAGGTACAGCACGGGGTTAGATACAGAGTAAAGCTCCCTCTACACAGTCCCATCAAACACTCCCAGGGCAGGTACAGGGGGTTAGATACAGAGTTAAGCTCCCTCGACACTGTCCCATCAAACACTCCCAGGGCAGCTACAGGGGGTTAGATACAGAGTAAAGCTCCCTCTACACTGTCCCATCAAACACTCCCAGGGCAGGTACACGGGGTTAGATACAGAGTAAAGCTCTCTCTACACTGTCCCATCACACACTCGCAGGGCAGGTACAGGGGGGTTAAATACAGAGTAAAGCTCCCTCTACACTGTCCCATCAAACACTCCCAGGGCAGGTACAGGGGGGTTAAATACAGAGTAAAGCTCCCTCTACACTGTCCCATCAAACACTCCCAGGGCAGGTACAGGGGGGGTTAAATACAGAGTAAAGCTCCCTCTACACTGTCCCATCAAACACTCCCGGGGCAGGTACAGGGGTTTAGATACAGAGTAAAGCTCCCTCTACACTGTCCCATCAAACACTCCCGGGGCAGGTACAGGCGGTTAGATTCAGAGTAAAGCTCCCTCTACACTGTCCCATCAAACACTCCCAGGGCAGGTACAGCACGGGGTTAGATACAGAGTAAAGCTCCCTCTACACTGTCCCATCAAACACTCCCAGGGCAGGTACAGGGGGTTAGATACAGAGTAAAGCTCCCTCTACACTGTCCCATCAAACACTCCCAGGGCAGGTACAGGGGGTTAGATACAGAGTAAAGCTCCCTCTACACTGTCCCATCAAACACTCGCAGGGCAGGTACAGGGGGTTAGATACAGAGTAAAGCTCCCTCTACACTGTCCCATCAAACACTCCCAGGGCAGGTACAGGGGGTTAGATACAGAGTAAAGCTCCCTCTACACTGTCCCATCAAACACTCCCAGGGCAGGTACAGGGGGTTAGATACAGAGTAAAGCTCCCTCTACACTGTCCCATCAAACACTCGCAGGGCAGGTACAGGGGGTTAGATACAGAGTAAAGCTCCCTCTACACTGTCCCATCAAACACTCCCAGGGCAGGTACAGGGGGTTAGATACAGAGTAAAGCTCCCTCTACACTGTCCCAACAAACACTCCCAGGGCAGGTACAGGGGGTTAGATACAGAGTAAAGCTCCCTCTACACTGTCCCATCAAACACTCCCAGGGCAGGTACAGGGGGTTAGATACAGAGTAAAGCTCCCTCTACACTGTCCCATCAAACACTCCCGGGGCAGGTAAAGGGGGTTAGATACAGAGGAAAGCTCCCTCTACACTGTCCCATCAAACACTCCCAGGGCAGGTACAGGGGGTTAGATACAGAGTAAAGCTCCCTCTACACTGTCCCATCAAACACTCCCAGGGCAGGTACAGGGGGTTAGATACAGAGTAAAGCTCCCTCTACACTGTCCTATCAAACACTCCCGGGGCAGGTACAGGGGGTTAGATACAGAGGAAAGCTCCCTCTACACTGTCCCATCAAACACTCCCAGGGCAGGTACAGGGGGTTAGATACAGAGGAAAGCTCCCCCTGCACCGTCCCGGGTCAGGGACATGGATTGGACACACTTTAGCCTCCCTCTGACACTCTCTGACCATTGGCTGGATCCTCAGGGCTGTATTTAGCTCCGCCACAGCGCCCCCAGCGGCCGGACGCCGGTACTGCAGCGTGACATGTTTACATAGCAAATCCCCATTATGAAAACGGTGGGCGGCCGCTGGAGGGCAGGGGGTGTGAATGACCCCGGGACCCTGTCACCCTGCCCCTATTGCCCTCTGACCCTCCCTGACCTCTCCCCTTTGCCCCCCGCCCCCGGGTCCCGGCCGCTCACCTCCCGCCGCCGCTCCTGTTCTGTGCTGGCCCGCATTGCGCAGGCGCCGCCAGCACTGCGCACGCGCCGCTCCTCGCTGCGCTGCCGGCCGCCGGCGCTGCCTCACCGCGCAGGCGCCGCTCCCCGCCCTGCCGCAAGCCTGCGCGCGCCGCTGCCCGCCCGAAGCACTTTCCCCCCCGCGCCGCACTGTGGGCAATGTAGCCGCCATTGCTCTCCATTCACAACCCTTAATTTTCCTTATCACTGCTTCTCACTGGCTTTGCAGCGTTGGAACTGGTCCCAAACCCTCCCTCAACTCCCTCAACTCCCTCTGCTAGACACAACCTCAACCAGGTACAGAGCACAGGTCCTCCTACAGAGGCTGACATTGGTCTCCCTGCATCTCACTGGCTTGACACCATTGGAACTGGTCCCAAACCCTCCCTCAACACCCTCAACTCCCTCTGCTAGACACAACCTCAACCAGGTACAGAGCACAGCTCCCCTACACAGGGTGATCGTGGTCTCCCTGCATCTCAGCGCCTTTACACCATTGCAACCAGTCCCAAACACTCCCTCTGCTCGACACAATCTCAACTAGATACAGAGCAATGCAACGCATTCAATCAGCTGTGGCCCAGTGGGTAGCAGGTTGTGAGTCAGAAGGTTCTGGGCTCAAGTCCCATTCCTGGGACTTGAGCACATAAATCTGGACTGACATTACAGGGCAGTACTGAGGGAGTGCCGCACTGTCGGAGGGGCAGTACTGAGGGAGCGCCGCACTGTTGGAGGGGCAGTACTGAGGGAGCGCCGCACTGTCGGAGGGGCAGTACTGAGGGAGCACCGCACTGCGCTGTTGGAGGGGCAGTACTGAGGGAGTGCCGTACTGTCGGAGGGGCAGTACTGAGGGAGCGCCGTACTGTCGGAGGTGCCGTCTTTCGGATGAGACATTAAACCGAGGCCCTGTCTGCCCTCTCGGGTGAACGTAAAAGATCCCACGGCCATTATTTGGAAGAAGAGCAGGGGGAGTTCTCCCTGGTGTCCTGGGGCCAATATTTATCCCTCAACCAACATCACTAAAACAGATGATCTGGATCATTATCACATCGCTGTGTGTGGGAGCTTGCCGTGCACAAATTGGCTGCCGCGTTTCCCACATTACAACAGTGACCACACTCCAAAAGTACTTCATTGGCTGTAAAGCACTTTGAGACGTCCGGGTGTGGTGAAAGGCGCCATATAAATGCAAATCTTTCTTTCTCCACAGGCACACATTGCAACACTGCATCTCACCCCCTTTACATTATTCCAACCAGTCCTAAACCCTCCCTCACTCCCTCAAGCCCAAACACACACACAGCGCAAAGCTCCCTCTGCCCTGCTTTTACATAATCTGCAGTATAATGTTCAGGCAAATGATTGCAACATCATCACCATCATAGGCAGTCCCTCGGAATCGAGGAAGACTTGCTCCCACTCTAACACGAGTTCTCGGGTGACTGAACAGTCCAATACGGGAACCACAGACCCTGTCACAGGGTGGGACAGATAGACGTTGAGGGAAGGGGAGGGTGGGAGAGATAGACATTGAGGGAAGGGGAGGGTGGGACAGGTTTGCCGCACGCTCCTTCTGCTGCCTGCGCTTGCTTTCTGCGTACTCTCGCCGACAAGACTCGAGGTGCTCAGCGCCCTCCCGGATGCACTTCCTCCACTCAGGGCGGACTGGTCTTTGGGCCCAGGGACTCCCAGGTGTCGGTGGGGGATGTTGAACTTTATCAGGGGAGGGGTGTGTCCCTTGTAACGTTTCCTCTGCCCACCTTTGGCTCGCTTGCCCGTGAAGGAGTTCCGAGTAGAGCGCTCGCTTTGGGAGTCTCGTGTCATAGAAACATAGAAACATAGAAAATAGGTGCAGGAGCAGGCCATTCAGCCCTTCTAGCCTGCACCGCCATTCAATGAGTTCATGGCTGAACATGAAACTTCAGTACCCCCTTCCTGCTTTCTCGCCATAACCCTTGATCCCCCGAGTAGTAAGGACTTCATCTAACTCCCTTTTGAATATATTTAGTGAATTGGCCTCAACTACTTTCTGTGGTAGAGAATTCCACAGGTTCACCACTCTCTGGGTGAAGAAGTTTCTCCTCATCTCGGTCCTAAATGGCTTACCCCTTATCCTTGTGACCCCTGGTTCTGGACTTCCCCAACATTGGGAACATTCTTCCTGCATCTAACCTGTCTAAACCCGTCAGAATTTTAAACGTTTCTATGAGGTCCCCTCTCATTCTTCTGAACTCCAGTGAATACAAGCCCAGTTGATCCAGTCTTTCTTGATAGGTCAGTCCCGCCATCCCGGGAATCAGTCTGGTGAATCTTCGCTGCACTCCCTCAATAGCAAGAATGTCCTTCCTCAAGTTAGGAGACCAAAACTGTACACAATATTCCAGGTGTGGCCTCACCAAGGCCCTGTACAACTGTAGCAACACCTCCCTGCCCCTGTACTCAAATCCCCTCGCTATGAAGGCCATCATGCCATTTGCTTTCTTAACCGCCTGCTGTACCTGCATGCTAACCTTCAATGACTGATGTACCATGACACCCAGGTCTCGTTGCACCTTCCCTTTTCCTAATCTGTCACCATTCAGATAATATTCTGTCTCTCTGTTTTTACCACCAAAGTGGATAACCTCACATTTATCCACATTATACTTCATCTGCCATGCATTTTCCCACTCACCTAACCTATCCAAGTCACTCTGCAGCCTAATAGCATCCTCCTCGCAGCTCACACTGCCACCCAGCTTAGTGTCATCCGCAAATTTGGAGATACTACATTTAACCCCCTCGTCTAAATCATTAATGTACAATGTAAACAGCTGGGGCCCCAGCACAGAACCTTGCGGCACCCCACTAGTCACTGCCTGCCATTCTGAAAAGTCCCCATTTACTCCTACTCTTTGCTTCCTGTCTGACAACCAGTTCTCAATCCACGTCAGCACACTACCCCCAATCCCATGTGCTTTAACTTTGCACATTAATCTCTTGTGTGGGACCTTGTCGAAAGCCTTCTGAAAGTCCAAATATACCACATCAACTGGTTCTCCTTTGTCCACTTTACTGGAAACATCCTCAAAAAATTCCAGAAGATTTGTCAAGCATGATCTCCCTTTCACAAATCCATGCTGACTTGGACCTATCATGTCACCATTTTCCAAATGTGCTGCTATGACATCCTTAATAATTGATTCCATCATTTTACCCACTACTGAGGTCAGGCTGAGCGGTCTATAATTCCCTGTTTTCTCTCTCCCTCCTTTTTTAAAAAGTGGGGTTACATTGGCTACCCTCCACTCCATAGGAACTGATCCAGAGTCAATGGAATGTTGGAAAATGACTGTCAATGCATCCGCTATTTCCAAGGCCACCTCCTTAAGTACTCTGGGATGCAGTCCATCAGGCCCTGGGGATTTATCGGCCTTCAATCCCATCAATTTCCCCAACACAATTTCCCGACTAATAAAGATTTCCTTCAGTTCCCCCTCCTTACTAGACCCTCTGACCCCTTTTATATCCGGAAGGTTGTTTGTATCCTCCTTAGTGTCTGGGGACATGCGGACAATGTGGCCCTGCCCAGCGGAGCTGGTCGAGTGTGGTCGGTGCTTCGATTCTGGGGATGTTGGCCTGGTCGAGGACGCTAACGTTGGTGCATCTGTCCTCCCGGGGGATTTGCAGGATCTTGCGGAGACAGCGTTAGTGGTATTTCTCCAGCGACTTGAGGTGTCTGCTGTACACGGTCCGTGTCTCTGAGCCATACAGGAGGGTGGGTATCACTACAGCCCTGTCGACCATGAGCTTGCAACAGTGGAACTTGTGTTAATTTGCATCCTACTGTTCGAGGGATCATGAGAAAAGAGCAACTCACATTCCTACAGCATCTTTCACTACCTCAGAACGCCCCAAACTGTTTCACAGTCAATCAAGTCCTTCTTTCTTTAAAGCGTAGTCACTGTTGTAATGTAGGAAACACGACAACCAATTTGCACACAGTAAGCCCCACAAATTATCAGATAATCAGATTTAGATGTTATTTGAGGGATAAATATTGACCCCAGGACATAAGAAATAGGAGCTGGAGCAGGAGTAGGCCATTCGGCCCTTCGAGACTGCAACAAGATCGTGGAGAACTCCGCACTGAACTTATTCCAATAGTGGCCATGGGATCCTTTCGTCCACCTCAGAGAGCACTCGGGGACTGGGTTTAACGCCTCATCCAAAAGGAAGCGCTCCCTCAGTACTGCCCCTCCGACAGTGTGGCATCCCTCAGTACTGCCCCTCCGACAGTGCGGCACTCCCTCAATACCGTCCCTCCGACAGTGCGGCGCTCCCTCAGTACTGCCCCTCCGACAGTGTGGCACTCCCTCAATACCGTCCCTCCGACAGTGTGGCACTCCCTCAGTACTGCCCCTCCGACAGTGCGGCGCTCCCTCAGTACTGCCCCTCCGACAGTGCGGCACTCCCTCAGTACTGCCCCTCCGACAGTGCATCGCTCCCTCAGTACTGCCCCTCCGACAGTACGGCGCTCCCTCAGTACTGCCCCTCCGACAGTGTGGCGCTCCCTCAGTACTGCCCCTCCGACAGTGTGGCACTCCCTCAGTACTACCCCTCCGACAGTGTGGCACTCCCTCAGTACTGCCCCTCCGACAGTGTGGCACTCCCTCAATACCGTCCCTCCGACAGTGTGGCACTCCCTCAGTACTGCCCCTCCGACAGTGTGGCGCTCCCTCAGTACTGCCCCTCCGACAGTGTGGCACTCCCTCAATACCGTCCCTCCGACAGTGTGGCACTCCCTCAGTACTGCCCCTCCGACAGTGTGGCACTCCCTCAATACCGTCCCTCCGACAGTGCGGCACTCCCTCAGTACTGCCCCTCCGACAGTGTGGCACTCCCTCAGTACTGGCCCTCCGACAGTGCAGCTCCCTCTACTGGGTTTCAGCAACAGATGAGCTGAGGTGGAGGCGGGAGATGTGAAAGAGGTGGAAGTGCGTGGTCTTAGTGATGGAGCAGATATGTGGTCAGAAGCTCATTTCAGGGATAAATACGACACCAAGATTGCGAACAGTCTGGTTGTGCCTCAAACAAATGCGAATGAGAGGGATGGAGTCAGTGACTAGGGAACAGTGTTTGTGGCGGGACCAATGACAATGGCTTCCGACTTCCCAATCGTTAGTTGGAGGAAATTTCTGCTCGTCTAGCACCGGATGTCGGACAAGCAGCTGTGACAATTGAGAGAGCGCGGAGGAGTCGAGAGAAGTGTTGGTGAGGTAGTCATCATTATCGGCATTCCCTTGAAGCGAGGGTGACTTGCTCCCACGCCAAAAAGGGATGAGTTCACAGGTGTTTCAATGAAGGACCTATTATTCCGGATCCCAAACTACATCCTGAAGGGTGGAAGATGCCTGTGTGTGTATTAATTTAACGTGGGGCGACCGTTGCACACCAGCCACCACACGGGGCTTGACAGAGCGAGGTCTCGGTCCAGTGGCAAGGGTTAACCAGGACCACTGGAGACCTGCTCTGCTGCACAGACCTAGTGCGCCCACATATTGCACAGTGTGGGCTGGTCCGTGCTGCCCCTGGGCCCTCACCTCTTCTGGTCCCCGAACTCACGCCTCTCCTGAGCCCCAGTCACTTTTATTGACAAACTCTCGCCGCTCCTTCGCCCCTCCTGCTGTGCCTGCCCGTACTGCAATCAGCGACCTGGCTTCGCAGCCGTCGCCCTCCTGCAGCAACACACGCTGCTCCCTGCAGTGGTATTCCGCCGCATGCTACTCCCTCCAATGGCCCCGGCCGGCTGATGGTGAGGTAGAGTTGCGTGCCCTCGGCGTACATGTGGAAGCTGATGCCATGGTTTCCAGATGATGTTATCAAGTAGCAACATGTAGGTGGGATGTTAGAAGGGTGAGAGGGGATCTCACAGAAACATATAAAATTCTGACGGGATTGGACAGGTTAGATGCGGGAAGAATGTTCCCGATGTTGGGGAAGTCCAGAACCAGGGCTCACAGTCTAAGGATAAGGGGTAAGCCATTTAGGACCGAGATGAGGAGAAACTTCTTCACCCAGAGAGTGGTGAACCTGTGGAATTCTCTACCACAGAAAGTTGTTGGGGGCCAGTTCGTTGGATATATTCAAAAGGGAGTTAGATGTGGCCCTTACGGCTAAAGGGATCAGGGGGTATGGAGAGAAGGCAGGAGTGGGGTACTGAGGGAATGATCAGCCATGATCATATTGAATGGTGGGGCAGGCTCGAAGGGCTGAATGGCACCTATTTTCTATGTTTCTATGTTTATATGAGACGGGAGGGGGCCAGGGATAGACCTTTGGGGGGGGTAAAGAGGCTGCTGGGTCTTTCCTGGGCGGTGTAAGCCGGCAGAAGTGGTGTGACACAGATATTGAGCTGTTCTGGGCCCCCCAGGCAGTGTTCAGTGGCTGTGGGGAGAAGACAAAGGGACAAAGCGGGAGGCAATGGCGGCGGCGCCCACCCAGCGTGCGCCGCGCGCCTGAAACCGCCCTATCTCGGCCAGCGGCGGGCGGAAGGGATTGGAGGCGGGACGGGTTTCGCCGGTGCACCAAACCCGGATATCCGGTGCGGGGGGAGAAGACCGGAAATGCGAGCGCAGGGCTGGAGGAGAGTTTGAGGTGAGGTTTCAGCAACAACAACAACTACAACACCTGATGGTCAGGGGGCAACAACAACTGATATTGTGGGGGCAACAACAACTGATTGTTGGGGGCTACAACAACTGATTGTGGGGGGGTACAACACCTGATGGTCAGGGGGCAACAACAACTGATATTGTGGGGGCAACAACAACTGATTGTTGGGGGCTACAACAACTGATTGTGGGGGGGTACAACACCTGATGGTCAGGGGGCAACAACAACTGATATTGTGGGGGCAACAACAACTGATTGTTGGGGGCTACAACAACTGATTGTGGGGGGGGTACAACACCTGATGGTCAGGGGCAACAACAACTGATTGTGTGGGGGGTACAACACCTGATGGTCAGGGGGCAACAACAACTGATTGTGTGGGGGCAACAACAACTGATTGTGTGGGGGGTACAACACCTGATGGTCAGGGGGCAACAACAACTGATGGTCAGGGGGCAACAACAATTGATTGTGGGGGGCTACAACACCTGATGGTCAGGGGGTACAACACCTGATGGTCAGGGGGCAACAACAACTGATGGTCAGGGGGCAACAACAACTGATTGTGGGGGGCTACAACACCTGATGGTCAGGGGGTACAACACCTGATGGTCAGGGGGCAACAACAACTGATTGTTGGGGGGTACAACACTTGATGGTCAGGGGCAACAACAACTGATTGTTGGGGGACTACAACACCTGATGGTCAGGGGGCAACAACAACTGATTGTGGGGAGGGTACAACACCTGATGGTCAGGGGGCAACAACAACTGATTGTGGGGAGGGTACAACACCTGATGGTCAGGGGGCAACAACAACTGATTCTGGGGGTACAACACCTGATGGTCAAGGGGCAACAACAACTGATTGTGGGGGATACAACACCTGATGGTCAGGGGGCAACAACAACAACTGATTGTGGGGGGTACAACATCTGATGGTCAGGGGGCAACAACAACTGATTGTGGGGGTTACAACACCTGATGGTCAGGGGGCAACAACAACTGATTCTACGGGGTACAACACCTGTTGGTCAGGGGGGAAACAACAACTGATTGTGGGGCGGTACAACACCTGATGGTCAGGGGGCAACAACAACTGATTGTGGGGGGTACAACACTTGATGGTCAGGGGGCAACAACAACTGATTGTGGGGGGGTACAACACCTGATGGTCAGGGGGGAACAACAACTGATTGTGGGGCGGTACAACACCTGATGGTCAGGGGGCAACAACAACTGATTCTACAGGGTACAACACCTGATGGTCAGGGGGCAACAACAACTGATTCTACGGGGTACAACACCTGATGGTCAGGGGGCAACAACAACTGATTGTTGGGGGGCTACAACACCTGATGGTCAGGGGGCAACAACAACTGATTATAGGGACAACAACAACTGATTTTGGGGACAACAACAACTGATTGTCAGGTAGCGACTGAACCACACGCACCAACAACACCTGATGGTGGTGGCCTTCAATGTCAGATTTATTGAGCACTCAAATAATGAGACACACACAATTCTGACAAAACCGCACGGACATTCGCCGGTGATCGGCAAAGTATTACCAAGTATTTATAGCATTGAAACGGGTCCATACCCGTGTGTTTATGTTCCATAACTACCCCCACCTCACTCCCTAAACCCCCTCGCTCCCTAAACACCCTCGCTCACTAAACCCCCTCACTCCCTAAACATTCCCCTCGCTCACTAAACCCCCTCGCTCCCTAAACCCCCTCGCTCACTAAATCCCCTCACTCCCTAAACCCCCTCGCTCCCTAAACACCCTCGCTCCCTAAACCCCCTCACTCCCTAAACACTCCCCTCGCTCACTAAACCCCCTCGCTCCCTAAACCCCCTCGCTCACTAAACCCCCTCACTCACTAAACCCCCTCACTCCCGAAACCCCCTCACTCCCTAAACCCCCTCGCTCACTAAACCCCCTCACTCACTAAACCCCCTCGCTCCCTAAACCCCCTCACTCACTAAACACTCCCCTCGCTCACTAAACCCCCTCGCTCCCTAAACCCCCTCGCTCACTAAACCCCCTCACTCACTAAACCCCCTCACTCCCTAAACCCCCTCGCTCCCTAAACACCCTCGCTCCCTAAACCCCCTCACTCCCTAAACACTCCCCTCGCTCACTAAACCCCCTCGCTCCCTAAACCCCCTCGCTCACTAAACCCCCTCACTCACTAAACCCCCTCACTCCCTAAACCCCCTCACTCCCTAAACACTCCCCTCGCTCACTAAACCCCCTCGCTCCCTAAACCCCCTCGCTCACTAAACCCCCTCACTCACTAAACCCCCTCGCTCCCTAAACCCCCTCACTCACTAAACCCCCTCGCTCACTAAACACTCCCCTCGCTCACTAAACCCCCTCACTCACTAAACCCCCTCGCTCACTAAACCCCCTCGCTCACTAAACCCCCTCGCTCCCTAAACCCCCTCGCTCACTAAACCCCCTCGCTCCCTAAACCCCCTCACTCACTAAACCCCCTCGCTCCCTAAACCCCCTCGCTCACGAAACCCCCTCGCTCACTAAACCCCCTCGCTCACTAAACCCCCTCACTCACTAAACCCCCTCGCTCCCTAAACCCCCTCGCTCACTAAACCCCCTCACTCACTAAACCCCCTCGCTCCCTAAACACCCTCGCTCACTAAACCCCCTCGCTCCCTAAACCCCCCCGTTCCCTAAACCCCCTCGCTCCCTAAACCCCCTCGCTCACTAAACCCCCTCGCTCACTAAACCCCCTCGCTCACTAAACCCCCTCGCTCCCTAAACCCCCTCCCTCACTAAACCCCCTCGCTCCCTAAACCCCCTCGCTCCCGAAACCCCCTCGCTCCCTAAACCCCCTCGCTCACTAAACCCCCTCGTTCACTAAACCCCCTCGCTCACTAAACCCCCTCGCTCACTAAACCCCCTCGCTCCCTAAACCCCCCCGTTCCCTAAACCCCCTCGCTCCCTAAACCCCCTCGCTCACTAAACCCCCTCGCTCACTAAACCCCCTCGCTCCCGAAACCCCCTCGCTCCCTAAACCCCCTCGCTCACTAAACCCCCTCGTTCACTAAACCCCCTCGCTCACTAAACCCCCTCGCTCACTAAACCCCCTCGCTCCCTAAACCCCCTCGCTCACAAAACCCCCTCGCTCACTAAACCCCCTCCCTCACTAAACCCCCTCGCTCACTAAACCCCCTCGTTCACTAAACCCCCTCGCTCACTAAACCCCCTCGCTCACTAAACCCCCTCGCTCACTAAACCCCCTCGCTCACTAAACCCCCTCGCTCACTAAACCCCCTCGCTCACTAAACCTCCTCGCTCACTAAACCCCCTCGCTCCCTAAACCCCCTCGCTCACTAAACCCCCTCGCTCACTAAACCCCCTCGCTCCCTAAACCCCCTCGCTCACTAAACCCCCTCGCTCACTAAACCCACTCGCTCACTAAACCCCCTCGCTCACTAAACCCCCTCGCTCACTAAACTCCCCTCGCTCCCTAAACCCCCTCGCTCACTAAACCCCCTCGTTCCCTAAACCCCCTCGCTCACTAAACCCCCTCGCTCACTAAACCCCCTCGCTCCCTAAACCCCCTCGCTCACTAAACCCCCTCGTTCCCTAAACCCCCTCGCTCCCTAAACCCCCTCGCTCACTAAACCCCCTCGCTCACTAAACCCCCTCGCTCACTAAACCCCCTCGCTCACTAAACCCCCTCGCTCCCTAAACCCCCTCGCTCACTAAACCCCCTCGCTCCCTAAACCCCCTCACTCACTCAACCCCCTCGCTCCCTAAACCCCCTCCCTCACTAAACCCCCTCGCTCACTAAACCCCCTCGCTCACTAAACCCCCTCGCTCACTAAACCCCCTCGCTCCCTAAACCCCCTCGCTCACTAAACCCCCTCGCTCCCTAAACCCCCTCTCTCACTAAAGCCCCTCGCTCCCTAAACCCCCTCGCTCACTAAACCCCCTCGCTCCCTAAACCCCCTCGCTCCCTAAACCCCCTCGCTCCCTAAACCCCCTCGCTCCCTAAACCCCCTCGCTCCCTAAACCCCCTCGCTCCCTAAACCCCCTCGCTCACTAAACCCCCTCGCTCCCTAAACCCCCTCGCTCACTAAACCCCCTCGTTCACTAAACCCCCTCGCTCACTAAACCCCCTCGCTCACTAAACCCCCTCGCTCCCGAAACCCCCTCGCTCACTAAACCCCCTCGTTCACTAAACCCCCTCGCTCACTAAACCCCCTCGCTCACTAAACCCCCTCGCTCACTAAACCCCCTCGCTCACTAAACACTCCCCTCGCTCCCTAAACCCCCTCGCTCCCTAAACCCCCTCGCTCACTAAACCCCCTCGCTCACTAAACCCCCTCGCTCACTAAACCCCCTCACTCACTAAACCCCCTCACTCACTAAACCCCCTCGCTCCCTAAACCCCCTCGCTCACTAAACCCCCTCGCTCACTAAACACTCCCCTCGCTCACTAAACACCCTCGCTCCCTAAACCCCCTCGCTCACTAAACCCCCTCGCTCACTAAACCCCCTCGCTCACTAAACCCCCTCGCTCACTAAACCCCCTCTCTCACTAAAACCCCTCGCTCACTAAACCCCCTCGCTCACTAAACCCCCTCGCTCCCTAAACCCCCTCGCTCACTAAACCCCCTCGCTCCCTAAACCCCCTCACTCACTAAACCCCCTCGCTCCCTAAACCCCCTCGCTCACTAAACCCCCTCGCTCCCTAAACCCCCTCGCTCACTAAACCCCCTCGCTCCCTAAACCCTCTCTCTCACTAAACCCCCTCGCTCCCTAAACCCCCTCGCTCACTAAACCCCCTCGCTCACTAAACCCCCTCGCTCACTAAACCCCCTCACTCACTAAACCCACTCGCTCACTAAACCCCCTCGTTCCCTAAACCCACTCGCTCACTAAACTCCCTCGCTCACTAAACCCCCTCGCTCACTAATCCCCCTCGCTCACTAAACCCCCTCGCTCACTAAACCCCCTCGCTCACTAAACCCCCTCACTCCCTAAACACTCCCCTCGCTCACTAAACCCCCTCGCTCACTAAACCCCCTCGCTCACTAAACCCCCTCGCTCACTAACCCCCCCTCGCTCACTAAACCCCCTCGCTCACTAAACCCCCTCGCTCACTAAACCCCCTCGCTCCCTAAACCCCCTCGCTCACTAAACCCCCTCGCTCACTAAACACTCCCCTCGCTCACTAAACCCCCTCGCTCCCTAAACCCCCTCGCTCACTAAACCCCCTCGCTCACTAAACCCCCTCGCTCACTAAACCCCCTCGCTCACTAAACCCCCTCGCTCACTAAACCCCCTCGCTCACTAAACCCCCTCGCTCACTAACCCCCCCTCGCTCACTAAACCCCCTCGCTCACTAAACCCCCTCGCTCCCTAAACCCCCTCGCTCACTAAACCCCCTCGCTCACTAAACACTCCCCTCGCTCACTAAACCCCCTCGCTCACTAAACCCCCTCGCTCCCTAAACCCTCTCGCTCACTAAACCCCCTCGCTCCCTAAACCCCCTCGCTCACTAAACCCCCTCGCTCACTAAATCCCCTCGCTCACTAAACCCCCTCGCTCACTAAACCCCCTCGTTCACTAAACCCCCTCGCTCACTAAACCCCCTCGCTCACTAAACCCCCTCGCTCACTAAACCCCCTCGCTCACTAAACCCCCTCGCTCCCTAAACCCCCTCGCTCACTAAACCCCCTCGCTCACTAAACCCCCTCACTCACTAAACCCCCTCGCTCCCTAAACCCCCTCGCTCCCTAAACCCCCTCGCTCACTAAACCCCCTCGCTCCCTAAACCCCCTCGCTCACTAAACCCCCTCGTTCACTAAACCCCCTCACTCACTAAACCCCCTCGCTCACTAAACCCCCTCGCTCACTAAACCCCCTCGCTCCCTAAACCCCCTCGCTCCCTAAACCCCCTCGCTCCCTAAACCCCCTCGCTCACTAAACCCCCTCGCTCACTAAACCCCCTCGCTCACTAAACCCACTCTCTCACTAAACACTCCCCTCGCTCCCTAAACCCCCTCACTCACTAAACACTCCCCTCGCTCACTAAACCCCCTCGCTCACTAAACCCACTCTCTCACTAAACACTCCCCTCGCTCCCTAAACCCCCTCACTCACTAAACACTCCCCTCGCTCACTAAACCCCCTCGCTCACTAAACCCCCTCGCTCACTAAACCCCCTCGCTCACTAAACCCCCTCGCTCACTAAACCCCCTCGCTCCCTAAACCCCCTCGCTCCCTAAACCCCCTCGCTCCCTAAACCCCCTCGCTCACTAAACCCCCTCGCTCACTAAACCCCCTCGCTCCCTAAACCCCCTCGCTCCCTAAACCCCCTCGCTCACTAAACCCCCTCGCTCACTAAATCCCCTCGCTCACTAAACCCCCTCGCTCACTAAACCCCCTCGTTCACTAAACCCCCTCGCTCACTAAACCCCCTCGCTCACTAAACCCCCTCGCTCCCTAAACCCCCTCGCTCACTAAACCCCCTCGTTCACTAAACCCCCTCGCTCACTAAACCCCCTCGCTCACTAAACCCCCTCGCTCACTAAACCCCCTCGCTCCCTAAACCCCCTCGCTCACTAAACCCCCTCGCTCACTAAACCCCCTCGCTCACGAAACACTCCCCTCGCTCCCTAAACCCCCTCGCTCCCTAAACCCCCTCGCTCACTAAACCCCCTCGCTCACTAAACCCCCTCGCTCACTAAACCCCCTCACTCACTAAACCCCCTCACTCACTAAACCCCCTCGCTCCCTAAACCCCCTCGCTCACTAAACCCCCTCGCTCACTAAACACTCCCCTCGCTCACTAAACCCCCTCGCTCCCTAAACCCCCTCGCTCACTAAACCCCATCGCTCACTAAACCCCCTCGCTCACTAAACCCCCTCGCTCACTAAACCCCCTCGCTCACTAAACCCCCTCTCTCACTAAACCCCCTCGCTCACTAAACCCCCTCGCTCACTAAACCCCCTCGCTCCCTAAACCCCCTCGCTCACTAAACCCCCTCGCTCCCTAAACCCCCTCACTCACTAAACCCCCTCGCTCCCTAAACCCCCTCGCTCACTAAACCCCCTCGCTCCCTAAACCCCCTCGCTCACTAAACCCCCTCGCTCCCTAAACCCTCTCTCTCACTAAACCCCCTCGCTCCCTAAACCCCCTCGCTCACTAAACCCCCTCGCTCACTAAACCCCCTCATTCACTAAACCCACTCGCTCACTAAACCCCCTCGTTCCCTAAACCCACTCGCTCACTAAACTCCCTCGCTCACTAAACCCCCTCGCTCACTAATCCCCCTCGCTCACTAAACCCCCTCGCTCACTAAACCCCCTCGCTCACTAAACCCCCTCACTCCCTAAACACTCCCCTCGCTCACTAAACCCCCTCGCTCACTAAACCCCCTCGCTCACTAAACCCCCTCGCTCACTAACCCCCCCTCGCTCACTAAACCCACTCGCTCACTAAACCCCCTCGCTCACTAAACCCCCTCGCTCACTAAACCCCCTCGCTCACTAAACCCCCTCGCTCCCTAAACCCCCTCGCTCACTAAACCCCCTCGCTCACTAAACACTCCCCTCGCTCACTAAACCCCCTCGCTCACTAAACACTCCCCTGGCTCCCTAAACCCCCTCGCTCACTAAACCCCCTCGCTCACTAAACCCCCTCGCTCACTAAACCCCCTCGCTCACTAAACCCCTCGCTCCCTAAACCCCCTGGCTCCCTAAACCCCCTCGCTCACTAAACCCCCTCGCTCATTAAACCCCCTCGCTCACTAAACCCCCTCACTCACTAAACCCCCTCGCTCACTAAACCCCCTCGCTCACTAAACCCCCTCGCTCACTAAACCCCCTCGCTCACTAAACCCCCTCACTCACTAAACCCCCTCGCTCACTAAACCCCCTCGCTCACTAAACCCCCTCGCTCACTAAACACTCCCCTCGCTCACTAAACCCCCTCGCTCACTAAACCCCCTCGCTCACTAAACCCCCTCGCTCACTAAACCCCCTCGCTCACTAAACCCCCTCGCTCACGAAACCCCCTCGCTCACTAAACCCCCTCGCTCACTAAACCCCCTCGCTCCCTAAACCCCCTCGCTCACTGAACCCCCTCGCTCACTAAACCCCCTCGCTCACTAAACCCCCTCGCTCACTAAACCCCCTCGCTCACTAAACCCCCTCGCTCACTAAACCCCCTCGCTCACTAAACCCCCTCGCTCCCTAAACCCCCTCGCTCACTAAACACCCTCGCTCACTAAACCCCCTCGCTCACTAAACCCCCTCGCTCACTAAACCCCCTCGCTCACTAAACACTCCCCTCGCTCACTAAACACTCCCCTCGCTCACTAAACCCCCTCGCTCACTAAATCCCCTCGCTCCCTAAACCCCCTCGCTCACTAAACCCCCTCGCTCACTAAACCCCCTCGCTCACTAAACACTCCCCTCGCTCACTAAACCCCCTCGCTCACTAAACCCCCTCGCTCACTAAACACTCCCCTCGCTCACTAAACCCCCTCGCTCCCTAAACCCCCTCGCTCCCTAAAACCCCTCGCTCCCTAAACCCCCTCACTCACTAAACACTCCCCTCGCTCACTAAACCCCCTCGCTCACTAAACCCCCTCGCTCACTAAACCCCCTCGCTCACTAAACCCCCTCGCTCCCTAAACCCCCTCGCTCACTAAACACTCCCCTCGCTCACTAAACCCCCTCGCTCCCTAAACCCCCTCGCTCACTAAACCCCCTCGCTCACTAAACCCCCTCGCTCACTAAACCCCCTCGCTCCCTAAACCCCCTCGCTCACTAAACCCCCTCGCTCCCTAAACCCCCTCGCTCACTAAACCCCCTCGCTCACTAAACCCCCTCGCTCCCTAAACCCCCTCACTCACTAAACCCCCTCGCTCACTAAACCCCCTCGCTCACTAAACCCCCTCGCTCACTAAACCCCCTCGTTCCCTAAACCCCCTCGCTCCCTAAACCCCCTCGCTCACTAAACCCCCTCGCTCACTAAACCCCCTCGCTCACTAAACCCCCTCGCTCACTAAACACTCCCCTCGCTCACTAAACCCCCTCGCTCACTAAACCCCCTCGCTCACTAAACCCCCTCGCTCACTAAACCCCCTCGCTCACTAAACCCCCTCCCTCACTAAACACTCCCCTCGCTCCCTAAACCCCCTCGCTCACTAAACCCCCTCGCTCACTAAACCCCCTCGCTCACTAAACCCCCTCGCTCACTAAACCCCCTCGCTCCCTAAACCCCCTCACTCACTAAACCCCCTCGCTCACTAAACCCCCTCGCTCACTAAACCCCCTCGCTCACTAAACCCCCTCGCTCACTAAACCCCCTCGCTCACTAACCCCCTCGCTCACTAAATCCCCTCGCTCACTAAACCCCCTCACTCACTAAACCCCCTCGCTCACTAAACCCACTCGCTCACTAAACCCCCTCGCTCACTAAACCCCCCTCGTTCCCTAAACCCCCTCACTCACTAAACCCCCTCACTCACTAAACCCCCTCGCTCACTAAACTCCCTCGCTCACTAAACCCCCTCGCTCACTAAACACTCCCCTCACTCACTAAACCCCCTCGTTCCCTAAACCCCCTCGCTCACTAAACCCCCTCGCTCACTAAACCCCCTCGCTCACTAAACCCCCTCGCTCACTCAACCCCCTCGTTCCCTAAACCCCCTCACTCACTAAACCCCCTCGCTCCCTAAACCCCCTCGCTCACTAAACCCCCTCGCTCCCTAAACACTCCCCTCACTCACTAAACCCCCTCGTTCCCTAAACCCCCTCACTCACTAAACCCCCTCGCTCCCTAAACACTCCCCTCACTCACTAAACCCCCTCGTTCCCTAAACCCCCTCACTCACTAAACCCCCTCACTCACTAAACCCCCTCGTTCCCTAAACCCCCTCACTCACTAAACCCCCTCACTCACTAAACCCCCTCACTCACTAAACCCCCTCACTCACTAAACCCCCTCACTCACTAAACCCCCTCGTTCCCTAAACCCCCTCACTCACTAAACCCCCTCGCTCACTAAACCCCCTCACTCACTAAACCCCCTCACTCACTAAACCCCCTCACTCACTAAACCCCTTCGCTCACTAAACCCCCTCGCTCACTGAACCCCCTCGCTCACTAAACCCCCTCGCTCACTAAACCCCCTCGCTCACTAAACCCCCTCACTCACTAAACCCCCTCACTCACTAAACCCCCTCGCTCACTAAACCCCCTCGCTCCCTAAACCCCCTCGCTCACTAAACCCCCTCGCTCACTAAACCCCCTCGCTCCCTAAACCCCCTCGCTCACTAACCCCCTCGCTCACTAAACCCCCTCGCTCCCTAAACCCCCTCGCTCACTAAACCCCCTCACTCACTAAACCCCCTCGCTCACTAAACCCCCTCGCTCACTAAACCCCCTCGGTCACTAAACCCCCTCGCTCCCTGAACCCCCTCGCTCACTAAACCCCCTCGGTCACTAAACCCCCTCGCTCACTAAACCCCCTCGCTCACTAAACCCCCTCGCTCACTAAACCCCCTCGCTCACTAAACCCCCTCGCTCCCTAAACCCCCTCGCTCACTAAACCCCCTCGCTCCCTAAACCCCCTCGCTCACTAAACCCCCTCGCTCCCTAACCCCCTCGCTCACTAAACCCCCTCGCTCCCTAAACCCCCTCGCTCACTAAACCCCTTCACTCACTAAACCCCCTCGCTCACTAAACCCCCTCGCTCACTAAACCCCCTCGGTCACTAAACCCCCTCGTTCACTAAACCCCCTCGCTCCCTAACCCCCTCGCTCCCTAACCCCCTCGCTCACTAAACCCCCTCGCTCCCTAAACCCCCTCGCTCACTAAACCCCTTCACTCACTAAACCCCCTCGCTCACTAAACCCCCTCGCTCACTAAACCCCCTCGGTCACTAAACCCCCTCGCTCCCTGAACCCCCTCGCTCACTAAACCCCCTCGGTCACTAAACCCCCTCGCTCACTAAACCCCCTCGCTCACTAAACCCCCTCGCTCACTAAACCCCCTCGCTCACTAAACACTCCCCTCGCTCCCTAACCCCCTCACTCACTAAACCCCATCGCTCACTAAACACTCCCCTCGCTCACTAAACCCCCTCGCTCCCTAAACCCCCTCGCTCCCTAAACCCCCTCGCTCACTAAACCCCCTCGCTCCCTAAACCCCCTCGCTCACTAAACCCCCTCGCTCCCTAAACCCCCTCGCTCACTAAACACTCCCCTCGCTCCCTAACCCCCCCTCGCTCACTAAACCCCCTCACTCCCTAAACCCCCCTCGCTCCCTAAACACCCCTCACACACTCCCCCCCCCACACCCCCCCCCACACACTCCCTCACCCTCCCACACACTCCTCTCCCCACACACTCCCCCCCACACACTCCCTAACTCCCCCCCCACACACTCCCTAACCCCCCCCACACACTCCCTAACCCCCCACACTCCCCCCCCACACACTCCCTAACCCCCCCCCCACACACTCCCTAACCCCCCACACTCCCCCCCCACACACTCCCTAACCCCCCACACACTCCCCCCCCACACACTCCCTAACCCCCCCCCACACACTCCCTAACCCCCCACACTCCCCCCCCACACACTCCCTAACCCCCCACACACTCCCCCCCCACACACTCCCTAACTACCCCCCCACACACTCCCTAACCCCCCACACACTCCCTAACCCCCCACACACTCCCCCCCCCACACACTCCCTAACTCCCCCCCCACACACTCCCTAACCCCCCACACACTCCCTAACCCCCCACACACTCCCCCCCCCACACACTCCCTAACTCCCCCCCCACACACTCCCTAACCCCCCACACACTCCCTAACCCCCACACTCCCCCTAACCCCACGCTCCCTAAACCCACCACCGCCTGTGTGTACTCCACAACAACCTGTATATATTGAGCACGATTAGTGCAGTGAGACATCCCAGGGTGCTTCACACGAGCGATTATGAGATTGTTAAAAAATTCTGACCCCGAGCCACACCGGGAGATATCGGGGACAGGCGACCAAAGGCTGGGTCACAGAGGGGGGTTTTAAGGAGCGTCTTGAAGGAGGAGAGAGAGGCGGAGAGGTTTAGGGAGGGTGTTCCAGAGCTTGGGGGCCCAGGCAGCTGAAGGCACGGCCTCCGATGGTGGAGCGATCGGGGGATGCTCAAGGGGGCAGGATTGGAGGAGAGCAGAGATCTCGGGGGGTTACAGAGATAGGGAGGGGGGGCGAGGGAGGGATTTGAACAGAAGGATGAGAATTGTCGGGGCTGGAGGAGGTTACAGAGATAGGGAGGGGGCGAGGGAGGGATTTGAACAGGAGGATGAGAATTGTCGGGGCTGGAGGAGGTTACAGAGATAGGGAGGGGGCGAGGGAGGGGTTTGAACAGGAGGATGAGAATTGTCGGGGCTGGAGGAGGTTACAGAGATAGGGAGGGGGCGAGGGAGGGATTTGAACAGGAGGATGAGAATTGTAGGGGCTGGAGGAGGTTACAGAGATAGGGAGGGGGACGAGGGAGGGATTTGAACAGGAGGATGAGAATTGTCGGGGCTGGAGGAGGTTACAGAGATAGGGAGGGGGCCATGGAGGGATTTGTAAACAAGAGAGAATTTTGAAATTGAGGCATTGCTTAACTGGGAGCCAATGTAGGTCAGTGAGCACAGGAGGTGATGGGTGAGTGGGACTGGGTGTGAGTTAGGACACGGGGTCAGTGAGCACAGGGGGTGATGGGTGAGTGGGACTGGGTGTGAGTTAGGACACGGGGTCAGTGAGCACAGGGGGTGATGGGTGAGTGGGACTGGGTGTGAGTTAGGACACGGGGCAGTGAGCACAGGGGGTGATGGGTGAGTGGGACTGGGTGTGAGTTAGGACACGGGGGCAGTGAGCACAGGGGGTGATGGGTGAGTGGGACTGGGTGTGAGTTAGGACACGGGGCACAGGGGGTGATGGGTGAGTGGGACTGGGTGTGAGTTAGGACGATGTTATGGAGGGGGGAAACAGGCGGGTTTTAGTTACGCTGCGGGTATGTGGCCGGAAGCCCATTTCCAGATCGGATACAACGCCCAGGTTTGGGAACAGTCTGGTTCAGCCTCGGACAGGAGTTGGGGAGAGGGAGGGAGTCGGGGGCTGGGGGAACGGAGTTTGTGACGGGGACTGAGAACGATGGCTTCAGTCTCCCCCGATATTTAATTGTTCCCTCCTGCGGATGTTTGCAGTAATGAAGGTTTTCTGAAATGTCTTTTAATTCGGTTTATGGGTGCTGGCCCACTTTAGAATCCGACATGTGACAGGATCGGTCCAAGTCAGCATGGATTTATAAAAGGGGAAATCATGCTTGACAAATCTTCTGGAATTTTTTGAGGATGTAACTAGCAGAGTGGACAAGGGAGAACCAGTGGATGTGGTGTATTTGGACTTTCAAAAGGCTTTTGACAAGGTCCCACACAAGAGATTGGTGTGCAAAATTAAAGCACATGGTATTGGGGGTAATGTACTGACGGGGATCGAGAACTGGTTGGCAGACAGGAAGCAGAGAGTCGGGATAAATGGGTCCTTTTCAGAATGGCAGGCAGTGACTAGTGGGGTGCCGCAGGGCTCAGTGCTGGGACCCCAGCTATTTACAATATACATTAATGATTTAGATGAAGGAATTGAGTGTAATATCTCCAAGTTTGCAGATGACACTAAGCTGGGTGGCGGTGTGAGCTGTGAGGAGGATGCTAAGAGGCTGCAGGGTGACTTGGACAGGTTAGGTGAGTGGGCAAATGCATGGCAGATGCAGTATAATGTGGATAAATGTGAGGTTATCCACTTTGGGGGCAAAAACAGGAAGGCAGAATATTATCTGAATGGCGGCAGATTAGGAAAAGGGGAGGTGCAACGAGACCCGGGTGTCATGGTACATCAGTCATTGAAAGTTGGCCATGCAGGTACAGCAGGCGGTGAAGAAGGCAAATGGTATGTTGGCCTTCATAGCGAGAGGATTTGAGTATAGGAGCAGGGAGGTCTTACTGCAGTTGTACAGGGCCTTGGTGAGGCCACACCTGGAATATTGTGTTCAGTTTTGGTCTCCTAATCTGAGGAAGGACATTCTTGCTATTGAGGGAGTGCAGCAAAACATAGAAACATAGAAAATAGGTGCAGGAGTAGGCCATTCGGCCCTTCTAGCCTGCACCGCCATTCAATGAGTTCATGGCTGAACATGCAACTTCAGTACCCCATTCCTGCTTTCTCACCATACCCCTTGATCCCCCGAATAGTAAGGACTTCATCTAACTCCCTTTTGAATATATTTAATGAATTGGCCTCAACAACTTTCTGTGGTAGAGAATTCCACAGGTTCACCACTCTCTGGGTGAAGAAGTTTCTCCTCATCTCGGTCCTAAATGGCTTACCCCTTATCCTTAGACTGTGAGCCCTGGTTCTGGACTTCCCCAACATCGGGAACATTCTTCCTGCATCTAACCTGTCTAACCCCGTCAGAATTTTAAATGTTTCTATGAGGTCCCCTCTCATTCTTCTGAACTCCAGTGAATACAAGTCCAGTTGATCCAGTCTTTCTTGATAGGTCAGTCCTGCCATCCCGGGAATCAGTCTGGTGAACCTTCGCTGCACTCCCTCAATAGCAAGAATGTCCTTCCTCAAGTTAGGAGACCAAAACTGAACACAATACTCCAGGTGTGGCCTCACCAAGGCCCTGTACAACTGTAGCAACACCTCCCTGCCCCTGTACTCAAATCCTCTCGCTATGAAGCCAACATGCCATTTGCTTTCTTAACCGCCTGCTGTACCTGCATGCCAACCTTCAGTGACTGATGTAACATGACACCCAGGTCTCGTTGCACCTCCCCTTTTCCTAATCTGTCACCATTCAGATAATAGTCTGTCTCTCTGTTTTTACCACCAAAGTGGATAACCTCACATTTATCCACATTATACTGCATCTGCCATGAATTTGCCCCACTCACCTAACCTGTCCAAGTCACTCTGCAGCCTCATAGCATCCTCCTCGTAGCTCACACTACCACCCAACTTAGTGTCATTCGCAAATTTGGAGATACTACATTTAATCCCCTCGTCTAAATCATTAATGTACAATGTAAACAGCTGGGGCCCCAGCACAGAACCTTGCGGTACCCCACTAGTCACTGCCTGCCATTCTGAAAAGTCCCCATTTACTCCTACTCTTTGCTTCCTGTCTGACAACCAGTTCTCAATCCATGTCAGCACACTACCCCCAATCCCATGTGCTTTAACTTTGCACATTAATCTCTTATGTGGGACCTTGTCGAAAGCCTTCTGAAAGTCCAAATATACCACATCAACTGGTTCTCCCTTGTCCACTCTCAAAACATCCTCAAAAAATTCCAGAAGAATTGTCAAGCATGATTTCCCTTTCACAAATCCATGCTGACTTGGACCTATCATGTCACCTCTTTCCAAATGCGCTGCTATGATATCCTTAATAATTGATTCCATCATTTTACCCACTACTGAGGTCAGGCTGACCGGTCTATAATTCCCTGTTTTCTCTCTCCCTCCTTTTTTAAAAAGTGGGGTTACATTGGCTACCCTCCACTCTATAGGAACTGATCCAGAGTCTATGGAATGTTGGATGAATTAACTGTGCAAATAGATGTTAACAAATATGATGTGATTGGGATTACGGAGACGTGGCTCCAAGATGGTCAGGGCTGGGAACTCAACATCCAGGGGTATTCAACATTCAGGAAGGATAGAATAAAAGGAAAAGGAGGTGGGGTAGCATTGCTGGTTAAAGAGGAGATTAATGCAATAGTTAGGAAGGACATTAGCTTGGATGATGTGGAATCTATATGGGTAGAGCTGCAGAATACCAAAGGGCAAAAAACGTTAGTGGGAGTTGTGTACAGACCTCCAAACAGTAGTAGTGATGTTGGGGAGGGCATCAAACAGAAAATTAGGGGTGCATGCAATAAAGGTGCAGCAGTTATAATGGGTGACTTTAATATGCACATAGATTGGGCTAGCCAAACTGGAAGCAATACGGGGTGGAGGAGGATTTCCTGGAGTGCATAAGGGATGGCAGGACTGACATACGAAGAAAGACTGGATCGACTGGGCTTACATTCACTGGAATTTAGAAGAATGAGATGGAATCTCATAGAAACATATAAAATTCTGACGGGACTGGACAGGTTAGATGCAGGAAGAATGTTCCCGATGTTGGGGAAGTCCAGAACCAGGGCTCACAGTCTAAGGATAAGGGGTAAACCATTTAGGACCGAGATGAGGAGAAACTTCTTCACCCAGAGAATTGTGAACCTGTGGAATTCTCCACCACAGAAAGTTGTTGGGGGCCAGTTCGTTGGATATATTCAAAAGGGGGAGTTAGATGTGGCCCTTACGGCTAAAGGGATCAGGGGGGTATGGAGAGAAGGCAGGAGTGGGGTACTGAGGGAATGGTCAGCCATGATCATATTGAATGGTGGGGCAGGCTCGAAGGGCCCAATGGCCTGCTCCTGCTCCTATTGTCTATGTTTCATTCGGTGGTCACTGGATTAAATTGCACGTACAGTTCATCACTGAACAGGCCTAGGCTCATGGTTGCTGTTAGCACAACAGATCGATAAATCAACAATCGCCGACCTAACAGGGGCGTTGATAATCACGGTGGGCTTTTGGGAGAGCAAATACAGTTGAAATTGTTTCCTCTGTCAAAGTGGGCCGTTTACCACAGCTCAGCAATTTAAAATAATTAGCAAAAGAATGCGAGGGGGAGATGAGGTGACATATTGTGATGTGGAATACGCTACTCTGAAAGGGCAGCGGAGGCCGATTCAGTCGGAGCTATCGAGAGGGGAATTGGGTGCGTACAGAATCACGGAATGGTATTTGCTCAGAGGTCGGCCACTCGGCCCAGCGAGTCCACACGGCCTCTTTCGAAGATCGACCCAGTTAGTCCCACTCCTCCACCCCCCTCGCTCTTTCCACACTTGAACATCAGAAATAGGAGCAGGAGTAGGCCATTCGGCCCCTCGAGCTCTGCTCCGCCATTTAATACGACCGTGGCCTGATCCGATCATGCACCCAGCTCCACTTCCCTGCCCGCCCCCTTATCGGTTAAGGAACTGTCTATCTCTGTCTTAAATATATTCAATGTCCCGGCTTCCACAGCTCTCTGAGGCAGCGAATTCCACAGATTTACAACCCTCTGAGAGAAGAAATTCCTCCTCATCTCAGTTTTAAATGGGCGGCCCCTTATTCTAAGACCATGCCCCCTAGTTCTAGTCTCCCCCATCAGTGGGAACATCCTCTCTGCATCCACCTTGTCGAGCCCCCCTCATAATCTGATACGTTTCCATAAGATCACCTCTCATTCTTCTGAATTCCAATGAGTAGAGGCCCCAACCTCCTCAACCTTTCCTCATAAGTCAACCCCCTCATCCCCGGAATCAACCGAGTGAACCTTCTCTGAACTGCCTCCAAAGCAAAGTGTGTCCTTTCGTAAATACGGAGAGCAAAACTGTGCACGCAGTACTCCAGGTGTGGCCTCACCAATACCCTGTATAACTGGAGCAAGACTTCCCTGCTTTTATACTCCATCCCCTTTGCAATAAAGGCCAAGATACCATTGGCCCTTCCTGATCACTTGCTGTACCTGCATACTAACCTTTTGTGTTTCATGTACAAGTAACCCCCAGGTCCCGCTGTATGGCCGTACTTTGTAATCTTTCTCCATTTAAATAATAACTTGCTCTGTGATTTTTTTTCTGCCAAAGTGCATGACCTCACACTTTCCCACATTATACTCCATCGGACAAATTTTTGCCCACTCACTGAGCCTGTCTGTGTCCTTTTACAGATTTTTTGTGTCCTCCTCACACATTGCTTTTCCTCCCATCTTTGTATCGTCAGCAAACTTGTCTACGTTACACTCAGTCCCTTCTTCCAAGTTGTTAATATAGATTGTAAATAGCTGAGGTCCCAGCGCTGATCCCTGCGGCACCCCATTAGTTACTGATTGCCAACCGGAGAATGAACCATTTATCCCCACTCTCTGTTCTCTGTCAGTTAGCCAATCCTCTATCCACGCTAATATATTATTCCCAACCCGTGAACTTTTATTTTGTGCAGTAACCTTTTATGTGGCACCTTGTTAAATGCCTTCTGGAAATCCAAATACACCACATCCACTGGTTCCCCTTTATCCACCCTGTTCACTACATCCTCAAAGAATTCCAGCAAATTTGTCAAACATGACTTCCCTTCATAAATCCATGCTGACTCTGCCTGACCCAATTTTGCTTTTCCAAATGTCCTGCTATTGCTTCTTTAATAATGGACCCCAACATTTTCCCAACCACAGATGTCAGGCTAACTGGTCTCGAGTTTCCTGCTTTTTGTCTGCCTCCTTTTTTAAATAGGGGCGTTACATTTGCAGTTTTCCAATCTGCTGGGACCTCCCCAGAATCCAGGGAATTTTGGTAAATTACAACCAATGCATCCACAATCCCTGCTGCTAATTCTCTTAAGACCCGAGGATGCAAGCCATCAGGACCAGGGGATTTATCTGCCTTTAGTCCCATTATCTTACTGAGTACCACCTCCTTAGTGATTATGATTGTGTTAAGTTCCTCTCCTCCTGTAGCCCTTTGACTGTCCACTGTTGGGATATTGTTAGTGTCCTCTACCGTAAAGCCTGATACAAAATATTTGTTCAGAGTTTCTGCATTTCCCTGTTCCCCATCACTGATTCCCCGGTCTCGGCCTCTAAGGGACCAACATTTACTTTAGCCGCTCTTTTCCTTTTTATATACCTGTCGAAACTCTTGCTATCTGTTTTTACATTTTGTGCTAGTTTACTTTCATAATCTATCTTCCCTTTCTTAATCAGTGTTTGAGTCATTCTTTGCTGGCGTTTAAAAGTTTCCCAATCTTCTGCCCTCCCACTAGTTTTGGCCACTTTGTACGCCCTTGTTTTTAATTGGATACCATCCTTTATTTCTTTAGTTAGCCATGGACGGCTATCTTTTCTCTTACACCCTTTCTTCCTCACTGCAATATATTTTTCTTGAGAGTTGTGAAATATCTCCTTAAACGTACGCCACTGTTCATCAACCGTCCTACACTTTAATCTATTTTCCCAGTCCACTTTACCCAACTCTGCCCTCATACCCTCATAGTCTCCTTTATTTAAGATCAGCACGCTGGTTAGAGATCCAACTTTCTCACCCTCCATCTGAATTTGAAATTCAACGATGCTATGATCACTCTTTCCGAGTGAATCCTTTACTAGGAGATTGTTTATTGATCCTGTCTGATTACACAGGACCAGATCTAAGATAGCCTGCCCCCTGGTTGGTTCCGCTACATACTGCTCAAGGAACACGTCCCTGATGCACTCGATAAACTCTTCCTCAAGGCTACCCTGACCACTTTGATTTGTCCAATCAATATGAAGGTTTAAATCACCCATGATTATTGCTGTTCCCTTTTTACAAGCCCCCACTATTTCCTGGTTTATACTCCGACCAACAGAGTTGCTACTGTTAGGGGCCTATAGACTACGCCCACCAGTGACTTCTTCCCCTTATTATTCCTTATCTCCACCCAAACTGTTGCCACATCTGATCATTTGAGCCAATATCGTTTCTGACTATTGCAGTGATTCCATCCTTTGTCAACAGAGCTACCCCACCTCCTTTTCCTGTCTGTCTGTCCTGCCGGATTGTCAAGTACCCCTGAATATTTAATTCCCAGTCCTGCTCACCTTGCAACCACATCTCTGTAATGGTTCTCAGATCATACCCATTTGTCGCAATTTTTGCCGTCATCTCTTTCGTTACAAATGCAGCGTGCATTTAGACACGCAGTACTCCAGCTGTGGCCTAACCAGTGTTGTATACAGTTCAAGCATAACCTCCCTGTTCTTGTATTCCACGCCTCGGCTAATAAAGGCAAGTATTCCGTGTGCCTTCTTTAACCACCTTATAGAAACATAGAAACATAGACAATAGGTGCAGGAGCAGGCCATTCGGCCCTTCGAGCCTGCACCACCATTCAATAAGATCATGGCTGATCATTCCCTCAGTACCCCACTCCTGCCTTCATCATCATTGGTGATCATTTTCCAACAGTCTATCGACTCTGGATCAGTTCCTGTGGACTGGAGGGTAGCTAATGTAACACCACTTTTTTAAAAAGGAGGGAGAGAGAAAGCGGGTAATTATAGACCGGTTAGCCTGACATCAGTAATGGGGAAAATGTTGGAATCAATTATTAAGGATCAAATAGCAGCGCATTTGGAAAGCAGTGACAGGATCGGTCCAAGTCAGCATGGATTTATGAAAGGGAAAATCATGCTTGACAAATCTTCTAGAATTTTTTGAGGATGTAACCAGCAGAGTGAACAAGGGAGAACCAGTGGATGTGGTGTATTTGGACTTTCAAAAGGCTTTTGACAAGGTCCCACACAAGAGATTGGTGTGCAAAATTAAAGCACATGGTATTGGGGGTAATGTACTGACGTGGATAGAGAACTGGTTGGCAGACAGGAAGCAGAGCGTGGGAATAAACGGGTCCTTTTCAGAATGGCAGGCAGTGACTAGTGGGGTACCGCAGGGCTCAGTGCTGGGACCCCAGCTATTTACAATATACAGTAACGATTTAGACGAAGGAATTGAGTGTAATGTCTCCAAGTTTGCAGATGACACTAAGCTGGGTGGCGGTGTGAGCTGTGAGGAGGATGCTAAGAGGCTGCAGGGTGACTTGGACAGGTTAGGTGAGTGGGCAAATGTGTGGCAGATGCAGTATAATGTGGATAAATGTGAGGTGATCCACTTTGGGGGCAAAAACAGGAAGACAGACTATTATCTGAATGGCGACAGATTAGGAAAAGGGGAGGTGCAACGAGACCTGGGTGTCATGGTACATCAGTCATTGAAGGTTGGCCATGCAGGTACAGCAGGTGGTGAAGAAGGCAAATGGTATGTTGGCCTTCATAGCGAGGGGATTTGAGTATAGGAGCAGGGAGGTGTTACTGCAGTTGTACAGGGCCTTAGTGAGACCACACCTGGAATATTGTGTTCAGTTTTGGTCTCCTAATCTGAGGAAGGACATTCTTGCTATTGAGGGAGTGCAGCGAAGGTTCACCAGACTGATTCCCGGGATGGTAGGGGGTATGGAGAGAAAGCAGGAGTGGGGTACTGAGGGAATGATCAGCCATGATCATATTGAATGGTGGTGCAGGCTCGAAGGGCCGAATGGTCTGCTCCTGCACCTATTTTCTATGTTTCTCTCCATATACCCTGATCCCTTTAGCCGTAAGGGCCACATCTAACTCCCTTTTGAATATATCCAACGAACTGGCCCCCAACAACTTTCTGTGGTAGAGAATTCCACAGGTTTACAATTCTCTGGGTGAAGAAGTTTCTCCTCATCTCGGTCCTAAATGGCTTACCCCTTATCCTTAGACTGTGTGAGCCACTGGTTCTGGATTTCCCCAACATCGGGAACATTCTTCCTGCATCTAACCTGTCCAGTCCCGTCAGAATTTTATATGTTTCTATGAGATCCCCCTCTCATCCTTCTAAACTCCAGTGAATATAAGCCCAGTCGATCCAGTCTTTCTTCATATGTCAGTCCTGCCATCCCGGGAATCAGTCTGGTGAACCTTCGCTGCACTCCCTCAATAGCAAGAACGTCCTTCCTCAGATTAGGAGACCAAAACTGTACACAATATTCCAGGTGTGGTCTCACCAAGGCCCTGTACAACTGCAGCAAGACCTCCCTGCTCCTATACTCAAATCCCCTCGCTATGAAGGCCAACATACCATTTGCCTTCTTCACCGCCTGCTGTACCTGCATGGCCAACTTTCAATGACTGATGTCCCATGACACCCAGGTCTCGTTGCACCTCTCCTGCTGTTGCATCCACCTGGCCTGCTACCTTCAGGGGATCTGCGGACCTGCACTCCAAGATCCCTCTGTTCCTCTACACTTCCCAGCGTCCTACCATTGAACGAGTGTTCCCTCGCCGTGCTAGCCCTACCCAAAATGCATGACCTCACACTCCTCCGCATTGAACTGTGTTTGCCGCCGCACGGCCCAGCTGCCGCGATGGGGTTTTCGAACCGGCGACTGCCAGCGCAGGGTCTCTCGGCCTTACGAGTCCGCGGTTTCTGCCGTATGCCCCCGGTGACAGTATCGCCCGCCCTCCGCCCCTCACTGATTCTCCTCCCCCCCCCCCCCCCCCCGGTTTTACAGGTGCGGTGCGACGGGTGATGGAGGGAGCGGGGCAGAAGGTGTTTCCGGGAGCGAGCGGGAGCGGCCCAGCGGGGAAGCCCCTGACCTGCCCCACCTGCGGCGACCACTTCTCGCGACCCCACAGCCTCCAGCAGCACCGGCGGATCCACGCCGGCCAGCGGACAGCCCCGGAGATGAGCTTCACCCGCTCGGCGGCCCTGGGCTCCTTCCAGATGTGCAACAACGGCGAGCGCTTCGCCTTCTGCGACGTGTGCGGCAAGGGCTTCACCGTGGCCCGCCTGCTGGCCCGCCACCAGGCCGCCCACAGCGGGCAGGAGGCCCACCGCTGCCCGCTGTGCGGCAAGACCTTCGCGCTGGCCGACAACCTGCGCACGCACCGCCGGCTGCACTGCCGGGCGTTGGACTCCGACCGGGAGCAGCTAGAGAGGCACCATCGCCGGCGGGCGCTCAAGTACTCCTTCGTCTGCCGGCTCTGCGGGCAAGGTTTCAGTCGCAGCCACTACCTGGACCGGCACGCCCGACAGCACGAGGCCGAGACACCGCCGGCCTCCGCCAACGCACCAGCGGCCGCCGAGAATGCCTCCTCCTCCTCCTCCTCCTCCTCCGCCTCCGCCTCCGCCGCTCCTCCCTCCTCCTTCATCTGCCACCTCTGTGGCGACAGCTTTGCCCGCTGGGCCAGCCTCCAGGATCACCGCTGTTCGCAGCCGGAGCCCGCCGCGGCAACACCAGCACCACCGCAGCCGCTGCCGCCGGTGGAGGAGGAGGAGGAGGAGGAGGAGGAGGCCGATGGCAGGCAGCGGCGGGCGACGGACCCAGCCCCCGACAAGTGACGCGACGCTCGCCGCCCCAGGGCCCGGCTCGGCAAACGGGAAGCCAGGCCGACGCGGAGACCACCACGACGGGAATGCCGCCGGTGCTTCCGACGGGCGTCTTGCTTTTGTTTGTTTTTTTTTTTTCTCTCTCGTCGCGTCCGGGCCCGCGGGGGAGAGACGGAATCCCCCCCCCACCCACCCTCCGGGGAATCGTGATCCCACAGCCGACGTGCGCGGGGCTCCTGCGGACCTTAGCGGGCGGGAGGCGGGGTCTGCTCTAAATGTTCCGGTCTTGGAGGTCAACTCGAGTCCGTGCCCCGGGAGTGTTTGATGGGACAGTGTAGAGGGAGCTTTACTCTGTATCTAACCCCCTGTACCTGCCCTGGGAGTGTTTGATGGGACAGTGTAGAGGGAGCTTTACTCTGTATCTAACCCCCTGTACCTGCCCTGGGAGTGTTTGATGGGACAGTGTAGAGGGAGCTTTACTCTGTATCTAACCCCCTGTACCTGCCCTGGGAGTGTTTGATGGGACAGTGTAGAGGGAGCTTTACTCTGTATCTAACCCCCTGTACCTGCCCTGGGAGTGTTTGATGGGACAGTGTAGAGGGAGCTTTACTCTGTATCTAACCCCCTGTACCTGCCCTGGGAGTGTTTGATGGGACAGTGTAGAGGGAGCTTTACTCTGTATCTAACCCCCTGTACCTGCCCTGGGAGTGTTTGACGGGACAGTGTAGAGGGAGCTTTACTCTGTATCTAACCCCCTGTACCTGCCCTGGGAGTGTTTGATGGGACAGTGTAGAGGGAGCTTTACTCTGTATCTAACCCCCTGTACCTGCCCTGGGAGTGTTTGATGGGACAGAGTTCTGCTGTCAGCTGTGATATCACCGACCTTGAATTTAAAATCATGGCCAATAAATGGTTGAAAATAAAATGAGATTTTGCCCTATCTTCTTTCCTCCTGCAAATTTATCGCAGCGAGTGATTAATTTCGGAAACTTACCCGTGCGAAAGAGCGGTGGGAACAGATTTAATCTACAAAATGGGAGAATTGGATAAATACTCGAAGGGGGAAATGTCCCGGGGCTGTGGGGGAAGAGCAGGGGGGAGTGTGGGACTGATGGGGGTCGCTCTGTCACAGAGCCGGCACAGCACGGGCTCGATGGGCCCAATGGGATCCTCCTGTGCCTCTCGTTGCACCCCAGAGTGTTGGTTCCAGCTGGTGTGGCCACAGAATGGGCTCACTGCCCTCTGGGGAAAGTCAACCAGGGTTTATAAGAACATCAGAATTACGAGCAGGAGCAGGCCATTGGGCCCTTCGAGCCTGCCCCACCATTCAATGGCTGATCATTCCCTCAGTACCCCACTCCTGCCTTCTCTCCATACCCCCTGATCCCTTTAGCCGTAAGGGCCACATCTAACTCCCTTCTGAATATATCCAACGAACTGGCCCCCAACAACTTTCTGTGGTAGAGAATTCCACAGGTTCACCACTCTCTGGGTGAAGAAGTTTCTCCTCATCTCGGTCCTAAATGGCTTACCCCTTATCCTTAGACTGTGTGAGCCCTGGTTCTGGACTTCCCCAACATCGGGAACATTCTTCCTGCATCTAACCTGTCCAGTCCCGTCAGAATTTTATATGTTTCTATGAGATCCCCCTCTCATTCTTCTAAACTCCAGTGAATATAAGCCCAGTCGATCCAGTCTTTCTCCATATGTCAGTCCTGCCATCCCGGGAATCAGTCTGGTGAACCTTTGCTGCACTCCCTCAATAGCAAGAATGTCCTTCCTCAGATTAGGAGACCAAAACTGAACACAATATTCCAGGTGTGGCCTCACCAAGGCCCTGTACAACTGCAGTAAGACCTCCCTGCTCCTATACTCAAATCCCCTCGCTATGAAGGCCAACATACCATTTGCCTTCTTCACCGCCTGCTGTACCTGCATGTTAACTTTCACTGATTCTGATCGCGGTTCATTGAGTACTGCTGCCCCGAAAGTCTGTGTGTGTTGTAGGGAGAGGGATAGAAACATAGAAAAATAGCAGGAGTAGGCCATTCGGCCCTTCGAGCCTGCACCGCCATTCAATATGATAATGACCTGATCCTCTATCTCAACACTACATTCCCGCTTTCTCCCCAGACCCCTTACTGGCTTTTGTGTCTAGAAATCTCTGTCTTAAATATATTCACTGACTTGGCTTCCACAGTCCTCTGTGGTAGAGAATTCCACAGGTTCACAATTCTCTGGGTGAAAACATTTCTCCTCATCTTGGTCCTAAATTTCCAACCCCGTATCCCGAGACTGTGTGACCCCTTGTTCTAGACTTCCCAGCCCCGGGGGAAATATCCTCCTGTCTGTCCAACCCCGTCAGAATTTTATACCTTTCAACGAGATCCCCCGCTCATTCTTCTAAACTCCAGTGAACACAGGCCCAGTCGACCCAATCTCTCCTCGTACGGCAGTCCTGCCATCCCGGGAATCAGTCTGGTGAACCTTCGCTGCACTCCCTCAATAGCAAGAATGTCCTTCCTCAGATTAGGAGACCAAAACTGCTCACAATACTCCAGGTGTGGCCTCACCAAGGCCCTGTACACCTGGAGTAAGACCTCCTTGCTCCTATACTCAAACCCTCTCGCTATGAAGGCCAACATACCATTGGCCTTCCTCACTGCTTGCTGCACCGGCATGTTTGCTTTAAATGACCGGTGTACAAGGACACCCAGGTCCCTCTGTACATCGACACTTCCCAAGACATCACCATTTCAATAATACTTTATGTTTTTCCCTTCCAAAGTGGATAACTTCACATTTATCCGCGTTAAACTGCATGTGCCTTGTGCTTGCCCAGGCACTCAAACCGATCTAAATCGCCTTGCTGCGTCTTTTCATCCACCTCCGCGACTCGCAATCCTCACCTACTTTTGTGATGCACCCTCCCACAGCCGAATGGCCTGCCGACACTCCCTGTCTGCAGGGGTGGGGCGCTTGGGTGAGGGACTGGAGGGTGTCCTAACGCTCGTGGGGAGACCGGGACACACCCCAACCCCCCCCCAGCCCCCCCAGCAAGGAGGGGTGAGCGCCCATGGGGGAACGAGTGACCCTCAGTGTAATGTATTTGGTGCATGGATTCTTTGCTAAGCAATTCATAGCGACACGTTGCTCTTAAGAACTAGTCGGTTTATTAGCAAAGGTTTTAACAACCACACGACACATTACCGGTTCATCCACCGGGCTCACAACGACCTGCCTCGTCGTGACCCAACTGGCTGGGGTTTTATTGAGTCTTGTGAACATCACGTGACAGGATCGGTCCAAGTCAGCATGGATTTATGAAAGGGGAAATCATGCTCGACAAATCTTCTAGAATTTTTTGAGGATGTAACTAGCAGAGTGGACAAGGGGGAACCAGTGGATGTGGTGTATTTGGACTTTCAAAAGGTTTTTGACAAGGTCCCACACAAGAGATTGGTGTAAAATTAAAGCACATGGTATTGGGGGTAATGTACTGACGTGGATAGAGAACTGGTTGGCAGACAGGAAGCAGAGAGTCGGGATAAACGGGTCCTTTTCAGAATGGCAGGCAGTGACTAGTGGGGTGCCGCAGGGCTCAGTGCTAGGACCCCAGCTATTTACAATATACATTAATGATTTAGAGGAAGGAATTGAACGTAATATCTCCAAGTTTGCAGATGACACTAAGCTGGGTGGCGGTGTGAGCTGTGAGGAGGATGCTATGAGGCTGCAGGGTGACTTGGATAGGTTAGGTGAGTGGGCAAATGCTTGGCAGATGCAGTATAATGTGGATAAATGTGAGGTTATCCACTTTGGGGGCAAAAACAGGAAGGCAGAATATTATCTGAATGGTGACAGATTAGGAAAAGGGGAGGTGCAACGAGACCTGGGTGTCATGGTACATCAGTCATTGAAAGTTGGCCATGCAGGTACAGCAGGCGGTGAAGAAGGCAAATGGCATGTTGGCCTTCATAGCGAGAGGATTTGAGTATAGGAGCAGGGAGGTCTTACTGCAGTTGTACAGGGCCTTGGTGAGGCCTCACCTGGAATATTGTGTTCAGTTTTGGTCTCCTAATCTGAGGAAGGACATTCTTGCTATTGAGGGAGTGCAGCGAAGGTTCACCAGACTGATTCCCGGGATGGCAGGACTGACATATGAAGAAAGACTGGATCGACTGGGCTTATATTCACTGGAGTTTAGAAGAATGAGAGGGGGATCTCATAGAAACATATAAAATTCTGCCGGGACGGGACAGGTTAGATGCAGGAAGAATGTTCCCGATGTTGGGGAAGTCCAGAACCAGGGGACACAGTCTGAGGATAAGGGGTAAGCCATTTAGGACCGAGATGAGGAGAAACTTCTTCACCCAGAGAATTGTGAACCTGTGGAATTCTCTACCACAGAAAGTTGTTGGGGGCCAGTTCGTTGGATATATTCAAAAGGGAGTTAGATGTGGCCCTTACGGCTAAAGGGATCAGGGGGGTATGGAGAGAAGGCAGGAGTGGGGTACTGAGGGAATGATCAGCCATGATCATATTGAATGGTGGGGCAGGCTCGAAGGGCCCAATGGCCTGCTCCTGCACCTATTTTCTGTGTTTCTAAACTTTTGCCAGTAACTTAAATCAAATTAGAATGTGGTTGCCGGGGGTGATGATGCACTCCAGTCCCTCCAGCGCCCACCTCTTGCGGAAGGCCGCGAGCGTACCGGTGGACACAGCGCGCTCCGTTCCGTCTCCAGGGACACCCCTGGCTCGGATGTCACTGCGGGAGAGAGGCAGGCAGTCGGGCTGAACGACCCCCTCGACCGCCCGCTGCCTGGACCGGCTGATGGCCGACCTTGGCCGTTGCCCAGGAGCAGTCGCGTGCAATCGCGGACGAGGACGGCCACGTGGAGGATGTGCAAAGACCAGCTCGCACAGTCAGCAGCTCGACAAACCTGCGGGCCGTACCCACAGGGGCCTACATCACACCCAGTGAGGGGTCAGCCCCCTTGGAGAGACCCGTGGGCCCCTCCCAACCCCCAGCGAGAAGGAGCAGGGCGTCCTGGGGGAAGGCGTGGGAGGCACCAGAGTTTGATTTGCAGAGCAAAGTGCTGTGTTTCATTCGGCAGCGTGAGGTGGATCAGAGGCTACCCCGCGACAAATCCAACAGGGAATCCAGGAGCAATTGTCTTTCCCAGAAAACGCTGAGAATGTGCCACTCGCTGTAACCCCCTCCAGCCCCGACAATTCTCATCCTCCTCTTCAAATCCCTCCCTCGCCCCCCCTCCCTATCTCTGTAACCCCCTCCAGCCCGGACAATTCTCATCCTCCTGTTCCAATCCCTCCCTCGCCCCCCCTCCCTATCTCTGTAACCTCCTCCAGCCCCGACAATTCTCATCCTCCTCTTCAAATCCCTCCCTCGCCCCCCCTCCCTATCTCTGTAACCCCCTCCAGCCCCGACAATTCTCATCCTCCTCTTCAAATCCCTCCCTCGCCCCCCCCTCCCTATCTCTGTAACCTCCTCCAGCCCCGACAATTCTCATCTTCCTGTTCAAATCCCTCCCTCGCCCCCCCTCCCTATCTCTGTAACCTCCTCCAGCCCCTACAATTCTCATCCTCCTGTTCAAATCCCTCCCTCGCCCCCCTCCCTATCTCTGTAACCTCCTCCAGCCCCTACAATTCTCATCCTCCTGTTCCAATCCCTCCCTCGCCCCCCTCCCTATCTCTGTAACCTCCTCCAGCCCCGACAATTCTCATCCTCCTGTTCAAATCCCTCCCTCGCCCTCCTCCCTATCTCTGTAACCTCCTCCAGCCCCGACAATTCTCATCTTCCTGTTCAAATCCCTCCCTCGACCCCCCTCCCTATCTCTGTAACCTCCTCCAGCCCCGACAATTCTCATCTTCCTGTTCAAATCCCTCCCTCGCCCCCCCTCCCTATCTCTGTAACCTCCTCCAGCCCCTACAATTCTCATCCTCCTCTTCAAATCCCTCCCTCGCCCCCCCTCCCTATCTCTGTAACCTCCTCCAGCCCCGACAATTCTCATCCTCCTCTTCAAATCCCTCCCTCGCCCCCCCTCCCTATCTCTGTAACCCCCTCCAGCCCCAACAATTCTCATCCTCCTCTTCAAATCCCTCCCTCGCCCCCCCCTCCCTATCTCTGTAACCTCCTCCAGCCCCGACAATTCTCATCTTCCTGTTCAAATCCCTCCCTCGCCCCCCCTCCCTATCTCTGTAACCTCCTCCAGCCCCTACAATTCTCATCCTCCTGTTCAAATCCCTCCCTCGCCCCCCTCCCTATCTCTGTAACCTCCTCCAGCCCCTACAATTCTCATCCTCCTGTTCCAATCCCTCCCTCGCCCCCCTCCCTATCTCTGTAACCTCCTCCAGCCCCGACAATTCTCATCCTCCTGTTCAAATCCCTCCCTCGCCCCCCTCCCTATCTCTGTAACCTCCTCCAGCCCCGACAATTCTCATCTTCCTGTTCAAATCCCTCCCTCGCCCCCCCCTCCCTATCTCTGTAACCTCCTCCAGCCCCGACAATTCTCATCTTCCTGTTCAAATCCCTCCCTCGCCCCCCCTCCCTATCTCTGTAACCTCCTCCAGCCCCTACAATTCTCATCCTCCTCTTCAAATCCCTCCCTCGCCCCCCCTCCCTATCTCTGTAACCTCCTCCAGCCCTGACAATTCTCATTCTCCTCTTCAAATCCCTCCCTCGCCCCCTCCCTATCTCTGTAACCTCCTCCAGTCCCTACAATTCTCATTCTCCTCTTCAAATCCCTCCCTCACCCCTCCCTATCTCTGTAACCCCCTCCAGCCCGGACAATTCTCATCCTCCTGTTCAAATCCCTCCCTCGCCCCCTCCCTATCTCTGTAACCTCCTCCAGCCCCGACAATTCTCATCCTCCTCTTCAAATCCCTCCCTCGCCCCCCCTCCCTATCTCTGTAACCTCCTCCAGCCCCTACAATTCTCATCCTCCTGTTCAAATCCCTCCCTCGCCCCCCCCTCCCTATCTCTGCAACCTCCTCCAGCCCCGACAATTCTCATCCTCCTGTTCAAATCCCTCCCTCGCCCCCCTCCTCCCTATCTCTGTAACCCCCTCCAGCCCCGACAATTCTCATCCTCCTCTTCAAATCCCTCCCTCGCCCCCTCCCTATCTCTGTAACCCCCTCCAGCCCGGACAATTCTCATCCTCCTGTTCAAATCCCTCCATGGCTGAGGGTCTTGGTAACAACTGAGGGTCAGGCTAACGGGGTACAACAACAACTGAGGGTCAGGGTAACGGGGTACAACAACAACTGAGGGTCTGGGTCATGGGGTACAACAACAACTGAGGGTCTGGATCATGGGGAGCAACAACAACTGAGGGTCTGGGTCATGGGGAGCAACAACAACTGAGGGTCAGGGTAATGGGGAACAACAACAACTGAGGGTCTGGGTAAAGGGGTACAACAACAACTGAGGGTCTGGGTCATGGGGAACAACAACAACTGAGGGTCTGGGTCATGGGGTACAACAACAACTGAGGGTCTGGGTAAAGTGGTACAACAACAACTGAGGGTCTGGGTCATGGAATACAACAACAACTGAGGGTCTGGGTAAAGGGGTACAACAACAACTGAGGGTCAGGGTCATGGGGAGCAACAACAACTGAGGGTCAGTGTAATGGGGAACAACAACAACTGAGGGTCTGGGTACTGGGGAACAACAACAACTGAGGGTCTGGGTACGGGGAACAACAACAACTGAGGGTCTGGGTAAAGGGGTACAACAACAACTGAGGGTCAGGGTCATGGGGAACAACAACAACTGAGGGTCTGGGTAAATGGGGAACAACAACAACTGAGGGTCTGGGTAATGGGGTACAACAACAACTGAGGGTCTGGGTAATGGGGTACAACAACAACTGAGGGTCTGGGTAAATGGGGAACAACAACAACTGAGGGTCTGGGTAATGGGATACAACAACAACTGAGGGTCTGGGTAATGGGGTACAACAACAACTGAGGGTCTGGGTAATGGGGTACAACAACAACTGAAGGTCTGGGTAGTGGGGTAGAACAACAACAACTGAGGGTCTGGGTAATGGGGAACAACAACAACTGAGGGTCTGGGTAATGGGGAACAACAACTGAGGGTCTGGGTAGTGGGGTACAACAACAACTGAGGGTCAGGGTCATGGGGAACAACAACAACTGAGGGTCTGGGTAAAGGGGTACAACAACAACTGAGGGTCAGGGTCATGGGGAACAACAACAACTGAGGGTCAGGGTCGTGGGGTACAACAACAACTGAGGGTCAGGGTAACGGGTACAACAACAACTGAGGATCTGGGTCATGGGGTACAACAACAACTGAGGGTCAGGGTAGTGGGGTACAACAACAACTGAGGGTCAGGGTCATGGGGAACAACAACAACTGAGGGTCTGGGTAAATGGGGAACAACAACAACTGAGGGTCTGGGTAATGGGGTACAACAACAACTGAGGGTCTGGGTAATGGGGTACAACAACAACTGAGGGTCTGGGTAAATGGGGAACAACAACAACTGAGGGTCTGGGTAATGGGATACAACAACAACTGAGGGTCTGGGTAATGGGGTACAACAACAACTGAGGGTCTGGGTAATGGGGTACAACAACAACTGAAGGTCTGGGTAGTGGGGTAGAACAACAACAACTGAGGGTCTGGGTAATGGGGTACAACAACAACTGAGGGTCTGGGTAATGGGGAACAACAACTGAGGGTCTGGGTAAATGGGGAACAACAACAACTGAGGGTCTGGGTAATGGGATACAACAACAACTGAGGGTCTGGGTAATGGGGTACAACAACAACTGAGGGTCTGGGTAATGGGGTACAACAACAACTGAAGGTCTGGGTAGTGGGGTAGAACAACAACAACTGAGGGTCTGGGTAATGGGGAACAACAACAACTGAGGGTCTGGGTAATGGGGAACAACAACTGAGGGTCTGGGTAGTGGGGTACAACAACAACTGAGGGTCTGGGTAAATGGGGAACAACAACAACTGAGGGTCTGGGTAATGGGGTACAACAACAACTGAGGGTCTGGGTAATGGGGTACAACAACAACTGAGGGTCTGGGTAAATGGGGAACAACAACAACTGAGGGTCTGGGTAATGGGATACAACAACAACTGAGGGTCTGGGTAATGGGGTACAACAACAACTGAGGGTCTGGGTAATGGGGTACAACAACAACTGAAGGTCTGGGTAGTGGGGTAGAACAACAACAACTGAGGGTCTGGGTAATGGGGAACAACAACAACTGAGGGTCTGGGTAATGGGGAACAACAACTGAGGGTCAGGGTAGTGGGGTACAACAACAACTGAGGGTCAGGGTCATGGGGAACAACAACAACTGAGGGTCTGGGTAAAGGGGTACAACAACAACTGAGGGTCAGGGTCATGGGGAACAACAACAACTGAGGGTCAGGGTCGTGGGGTACAACAACAACTGAGGGTCAGGGTAACGGGTACAACAACAACTGAGGATCTGGGTCATGGGGTACAACAACAACTGAGGGTCAGGGTAGTGGGGTACAACAACAACTGAGGGTCAGGGTCATGGGGAACAACAACAACTGAGGGTCTGGGTAAATGGGGAACAACAACAACTGAGGGTCTGGGTAATGGGATACAACAACAACTGAGGGTCTGGGTAATGGGGTACAACAACAACTGAGGGTCTGGGTAATGGGGTACAACAACAACTGAAGGTCTGGGTAGTGGGGTAGAACAACAACAACTGAGGGTCTGGGTAATGGGGAACAACAACAACTGAGGGTCTGGGTAATGGGGAACAACAACTGAGGGTCTGGGTAGTGGGGTACAACAACAACTGAGGGTCAGGGTCATGGGGAACAACAACAACTGAGGGTCTGGGTAAAGGGGTACAACAACAACTGAGGGTCAGGGTCATGGGGAACAACAACAATTGAGGGTCAGGGTCGTGGGGTACAACAACAACTGAGGGTCAGGGAAACGGGTACAACAACAACTGAGGATCTGGGTCATGGGGTACAACAACAACTGAGGGTCAGGGTAGTGGGGTAGAACAACAACTGAGGGTCAGGGTCATGGGGAACAACAACTGAGGGTGTGGGTAGTGGTGTACAACAACAACTGAGGGTCTGGGTAATGGGGAACAACAACAACTGAGGGTCTGGGTAAAGGGGTACAACAACAACTGAGGGTCTGGGTAATGGGGTACAACAACAACTGAGGGTCTGGGTCATGGGGAACAACAACAACTGAGGGTCTGGTTAATGGGGTACAACAACAACTGAGGGTCTGGGTAATGGGGAACAACAACAACTGAGGGTCTGGGTAATGGGGAACAACAACAACAACTGAGGGTCTGGGTAATGGGGTACAACAACAACTGAGGGTCAGGGTCATGGGGAACAACAACAACTGAGGGTCTGGGTAGTGGGGAACAACAACAACTGAGGGTCTGGGTAGTGGGGTACAACAACAACTGAGGGTCTGGGTAATGGGGAACAACAACAACTGAGGGTCTGGGTAATGGGGTACAACAACAACTGAGGGTCAGGGTCATGGGGAACAACAACAACTGAGGGTCTGGGTAGTGGGGTACAACAACAACTGAGGGTCTGGGTAATGAGATACAACAACAACTGAGGGTCTGGGTAATGGGGTACAACAACAACTGAGGGTCTGGGTAATGGGGAACAACAACTGAGGGTCTGGGTCATGGGGTACAACAACAACTGAGGGTCAGGGTAATGGGGAACAACAACAACTGAGGGTCTGGGTAGTGGGGTACAACAACAACTGAGGGTCTGGGTAAAGGGGTACAACAACAACTGAGGGTCAGGGTCATGGGGAACAACAACAACTGAGGGTCTGGGTAAAGGGGTACAACAACAACTGAGGGTCAGGGTCATGGGGAACAACAACAACTGAGGGTCAGGGTCATGGGGAACAACAACAACTGAGGGTCTGGGTAAAGGGGTACAACAACAACTGAGGGTCAGGGTCATGGGGAACAACAACAACTGAGGGTCTGGGTAATGGGGAACAACAACAACTGAGGGTTTGGGTAATGGGGAACAACAACAACTGAGGGTCTGGGTAATGGGGTACAACAACAACTGAGGGTCAGGGTCATGGGGAACAACAACAACTGAGGGTCAGGGTAACGGGAAACAACAACAACTGAGGGTCTGGGTAATGGGGTACAACAACAACTGAGGGTCTGGGTAAAGGGGTACAACAACAACTGAGGGTCTGGGTAAAGGGGTACAACAACAACTGAGGGTCAGGGTCATGGGGAACAACAACAACTGAGGGTCAGGGTCATGGGGAACAAGAACAACTGAGGGTCTGGGTAATGGGGTACAACAACAACTGAGGGTCAGGGTCATGGGGTACAACAACAACTGAGGGTCTGGGTAGTGGGGTACAACAACAACTGAGGGTCAGGGTAACGGGAAACAACAACAACTGAGGGTCAGGGTAACGGGAAACAACAACAACTGAGGGTCAGGGTAATGGAGAACAACAACAACTGAGGGTCTGGGTAATGGAGAACAACAACAACTGAGGGTCTGGGTCATGGGGAACAACAACAACTGAGGGTCTGGGTAATGGAGAACAACAACAACTGAGGGTCTGGGTAATGGAGAACAACAACAACTGAGGGTCTGGGTAATGGGGAACAACAACAACTGAGGGTCAGGGTCATGGGGAACAACAACAACTGAGGGTCTGGTTAATGGAGAACAACAACAACTTTGGGTCAGGCTAATGGAGAACAACAACAACTGAGGGTCTGGGTCATGGGGAACAACAACAACTGAGGGTCAGGGTCATGGGGAACAACAACAACTGAGGGTCAGGGTCATGGGGAACAACAACAACTGAGGGTCTGGGTAGTGGGGTATAACAACAACTGAGGGTTTGGGTAACGGGAAACAACAACAACTGAGGGTCTGGGTAATGGGGAACAACAACAACTGAGGGTCTGGGTAGTGGGGTACAACAACAACTGAGGGTCTGGGTAAAGGGGTACAACAACAACTGAGGGTCAGGGTCATGGGGAACAACAACAACTGAGGGTCTGGGTAAAGGGGTACAACAACAACTGAGGGTCAGGGTCATGGGGAACAACAACAACTGAGGGTCAGGGTCATGGGGAACAACAACAACTGAGGGTCTGGGTAAAGGGGTACAACAACAACTGAGGGTCAGGGTCATGGGGAACAACAACAACTGAGGGTCTGGGTAATGGGGAACAACAACAACTGAGGGTCTGGGTAATGGGGAACAACAACAACTGAGGGTCTGGGTAATGGGGTACAACAACAACTGAGGGTCAGGGTCATGGGGAACAACAACAACTGAGGGTCAGGGTAACGGGAAACAACAACAACTGAGGGTCTGGGTAATGGGGTACAACAACAACTGAGGGTCTGGGTAATGGGGAACAACAACAACTGAGGGTCTGGGTAATGGGGAACAACAACAACTGAGGGTCTGGGTAAAGGGGTACAACAACAACTGAGGGTCTGGGTAAAGGGGTACAACAACAACTGAGGGTCAGGGTCATGGGGAACAACAACAACTGAGGGTCAGGGTCATGGGGAACAAGAACAACTGAGGGTCTGGGTAATGGGGTACAACAACAACTGAGGGTCAGGGTCATGGGGTACAACAACAACTGAGGGTCAGGGTAACGGGAAACAACAACAACTGAGGGTCAGGGTAACGGGAAACAACAACAACTGAGGGTCAGGGTAATGGAGAACAACAACAACTGAGGGTCTGGGTAATGGAGAACAACAACAACTGAGGGTCTGGGTCATGGGGAACAACAACAACTGAGGGTCTGGGTAATGGAGAACAACAACAACTGAGGGTCTGGGTAATGGAGAACAACAACAACTGAGGGTCAGGGTCATGGGGAACAACAACAACTGAGGGTCTGGGTAATGGAGAACAACAACAACTGAGGGTCTGGGTAATGGGGAACAACAACAACTGAGGGTCAGGGTCATGGGGAACAACAACAACTGAGGGTCTGGTTAATGGAGAACAACAACAACTTTGGGTCAGGCTAATGGAGAACAACAACAACTGAGGGTCTGGGTAATGGGGAACAACAACAACTGAGGGTCAGGGTCATGGGGAACAACAACAACTGAGGGTCAGGGTCATGGGGAACAACAACAACTGAGGGTCTGGGTAGTGGGGTATAACAACAACTGAGGGTTTGGGTAACGGGAAACAACAACAACTGAGGGTCTGGGTAATGGGGAACAACAACAACTGAGGGTCTGGGTAGTGGGGTACAACAACAACTGAGGGTTTGGGTAACGGGAAACAACAACAACTGAGGGTCTGGGTAGTGGGGTACAACAACAACTGAGTGTTTGGGTAATGGGGTACAACAACAACTGAGGGTTTGGGTAACGGGAAACAACAACTGAGGGTCTGGGTAATGGGGAACAACAACAACTGAGGGTCTGAGTAATGGAGAACAACAACAACTGAGGGTTTGGGTAACGGGAAACAACAACAACTGAGGGTCTGGGTAATGGGGAACCTGACTTGTTCCAGTTGTTGTTGTTGTTGTTGTGGGCGGGGCCTGCGGCAACGGCGGCAATGGCGGCCGCATTACCCAGGCGGCGCCGCGCGCGGGGGCGCGGTGTATGGGGGCGGCGCGGGACCCAGTGCGCATGCTCCGGGGGAAGGGGCGGAAGGAGAGAAGGCGGCAGAGAGAGAGAGAGAGAGAGAAGGTAGGAGAGGGAGAGGGAGAGGGGGAGGGGGGGGCTGAGGGAGGGGGGAGTGGGGGAGGGGGGGCTGAGGGAGGGGGGGAGGGGAGTGAGGGGGTTTTGAGGGTTTGGGGTAAAATTGTTTGTTTTTGTGGAGTCGGGCCGGAAGCCTGAGGCCTAAATATTCCCCCCGCCCCCTCCCCCCCCCGGGGTCACCGGGTCAACTCAGTCAGGGTCAGAGGGCGGCTCAGTGACCCGGATACCGGGGGCGGGGCCAAGCCCCGGGACTACAACACCTGACCCTACAACAACAACTGACCCTACAACAACAACTGACCCTACAACACCTGACCCTACAACAACAACTGACCCTACAACAACAACAACTGACCCTACAACAACAACTGACCCTACAACAACAACACCTGACCCTACTACAACAACAACTGACCCTACAACAACAACTGACCCTACTACAACAACTGACCCTACAACAACAACACCTGACCCTACAACAACAACAACTGACCCTACAACAACAACTGACCCTACAACAACAACTGACCCTACAACAACAACACCTGACCCTACAACAACAACTGACCCTACTACAACAACAACTGACCCTACAACAACACCTGACCCTACAACAACAACTGACCCTACAACAACAACTGACCCTACAACAACACCTGACCCTACAACAACAACAGACCCTACAACAACAACTGACCCTACAACACCTGACCCTACAACAACAACTGACCCTACAACAACAACAACTGACCCTACAACAACAACTGACCCTGCAACAACAACTGACCCTACTACAACAACACCTGACCCTACAACAACAACTGACCCTACAACAACAACAACTGACCCTACAACAACAACTGACCCTGCAACAACAACAACTGACCCTGCAACAACACCTGACCCTACAACAACACCTGACCCTACAACAACGGACCCTACAACAACACCTGACCCTACAACAACGGACCCTACAACAACAACTGACCCTACTACAACAACAACTGACCCTACAACAACTGACCCTACAACAACAACTGACCCTACTACAACAACTGACCCTACAACAACACCTGACCCTACAACAACAACTGACCTTACAACAACAACTGACCCTGCAACAACATCTGACCCTACAACAACAACTGACCCTACAACACCTGACCGTACAACAACAACTGACCCTCCAACACCTGACCGTACAACAACACATGACCCTACAACAACAACTGACCCTACAACAACAAATGACCCTACAACACCTGACCGTACAACAACAACTGGCCCTACAACAACAACTGACCCTGGGAACACCTTACCCTACAACAACAACTGACCCTGGGTACACCTGACCCTACAACAAAAACTGACCCTACAACAACAACTGACTGTACAACAACAACTGACTGTACAACAACAACTGACCCTGCCACAACAACTGACAGTACAACAGCAACTGAGGGTACCACAACAACACCTGACCCTACAACAACAACTGACCCTACAACAACAACTGAGGGTGGAACAACAGCTGACCCTCCTACTACAACTGACCCTGCCACAACAACTGACCCCGGGTACAAGAATTGACTGTACAACAACAACTGAGGGAACAACAAAAACTGAGTGGGACTGTGTACAACAACAACTGAGGGCCAGGGTCACTGGGTACAACAACAACTGATAATACACCAACAACTGATGGACAGGGTGGCGGTGTACAACAACAACTGACGATGGGGGCAGTGTTGCGATAGCCCCCTGCACCGTCCCCTGGGCCTTTTACTGTGACCCCCCCCTCCCCCCAGTGTTGGCGACGGTCGGGACTAACGGTCGGTTTCCTTTGGGCCTTTTTGTTCCAGGTGCGGCCGGGAACGCCCCCCCCCCACCCCGGAGATGGAGCGATCGGGCCTGACCTTGCCACCGGCAGCCCCCCCTGGTCGCCCCCCCGGCCCGGCGGCGGGAGAGGGAGGGGGAGGGGGAGGGACCTTCACCTGCGCTACGTGCGGAGACCACTTCAGCCGCTCCCACGCCCTGCAGCAGCACCTGCGGGTGCACGCGGGGCAGAAGGCCTTTGGCGAGATGAGCTTCACCCGCTCGGCGGCAGTCTCGTCCCACGACCAGTGCAACCGGGGCGAGCGGCTGGCCCTGTGCGACGTGTGCGGCAAGGGCTTCACCGTGGCGGCGCTGCTGGCCCGGCACCAGGCCACGCACACCGGCCGGCAGCCCCACGAGTGCGGGCTCTGCGGCAAGACCTTCGCCCTGGCCGCCAGCTTCCGCCGTCACCGCCGCCTGCACTTCGCCGAGGAGGCGTACCGCTGCGACCAGTGCGCCGGCCGCTTCGCGCAGCGGGAGGAACTGGTCCAGCACCAGCTCAGTCACGGCCTCCGCGAATCCTTCGTCTGCCGGGCCTGCGGCAAGGGTTTCACCCAGGAGCGCTTCCTGCAGTGGCACATGCCGGTTCACACCGGCCTCAAGCTGCCGGGGGAGGCCGGGTCCTCCATCGCCGGAGACTCCATCGTCGGAACGACCAACAGCTCTATCGCCGGACTCTCCAACTCCTCCGTCGCTGGAACGACCAACTCCTCCGTCGCTGGAACGACCAACTCCTCCATCGCCGGACTCTCCAACTCCTCCGTCGCTGGAACGACCAACTCCTCCATCGCCGTATCCTCTGTTGCCGAAACTTCCACCGGAGCCATGAACTCTCCCATCGCCGGTGATGCCAGCAGCTCCATCACTGGACCCTCCTTAATCGTCGCAAACTGCAACAGCTCCACCACTGGCCTCTCCTCCGCCTCCGCCATGGAGCCCTCCTCCACCTTGGGGCCCACCTCCGCCACAAGTCCCACCTCCATCACAAGGGCCTCCTCCACCACTGGTCGCTCCTCCGCTGTGGGACCCTCCTCCACCACTGGTCCCTCCTCCGCCGTGTGGCCTTCCTCCGCCACAGGGACCACCTCCATCGCGGGGGCCTCCTCCACCACGGTGCCCTCCTCCGCCACGGGGCCCACCTCCGCCACGGGGCCCACCTCCGCCGTGGGGCCCTCCTCTGCCGTGGTGCCCTCCGCCGCCACGGGGCCCACCTCCGCCACAGGGCCCTCCTCCACCGTGGGGCCCACCTCCACCGTGGAGCTCTCCTCCACCACTGGTTCCACCTCCGCCACAGGGCCCACCTCCGCCGTGGGGCCCTCCTCCACCACTGGTCCCACCTCCGCCACAGGGCCCACCTCCGCCGTGGGGCCCTCCTCCACCACTGGTCCCACCTCCACCATGGGGCCCAGCTCCGCCGTGGGGCCCTCCTCCACCACTGGTTCCACCTCCGCCGTGGGGCTCACCTCCACCGTGGGGCCCTCCTCCACCACTGGTCCCACCTCCGCCGTGGGGCCCTCCTCCGCCATGGGGCCTTCCTCCACCACTGGTTCCACCTCCGCCGTGGGGCCCACCTCCGCCGTGGGGCCCTCCTCCGCCATGGGGCCTTCCTCCACCACTGGTTCCACCTCTGCCATGGGGCCCACCTCCGCCATGAGGCCCACCTCCGCCGTGGGGCCCTCCTCCACCACTGGTCCCACCTCCGCCGTGGGGCCCCTCCAGCGCCTGTGCTGCGATGTTTGCGGCGATTGCTTCAGCCGCCCGCTGGGCCTGCGCCAGCACCAGAGGGTCCACCTGGGGGAGCGGGTGATGGCCGGCACGGCCTCCCCCTCCCCCTCCCCCTCCCCCTCCCCCTCCCCCGCCCGGCGCTCCTTCCCCTGCGACTCCTGCCCCAAGCGTTTCCCGGCCGCCTCGGCCCTGGCCCGTCACCGGGCCTCCCACGCGGGCCGGCAGCGGGCCGGGGAGCAGCCCTTCCGCTGCCCCACCTGCGGCTGCTGCTTTGCCCAGGCCTGGCGGCTCCAGCTCCACCAGCGGCAGCACCTGGAGGCCCGGCCCTATCGCTGCCCCACCTGCGGCTGTGCCTTCACCCAGCGGCGTCGCCTGCACTTCCACCAACGCTGCCACGCCCTGCCCGAGGCCCACGCCTGCCCCGTCTGCAAGAAGGGCTTCACCCGCCTGCACTACCTGCGCTGGCACATGCAGCTGCACCAGAGCGAGGCGGGCGGGGGGCAGGGCCCCCAGGCCCAGGGCCCCCCGGCCCAGGGACCCCCGGCCCAGCCGCCCCCCAACTCCTTCATCTGCGACGTGTGCGGCGACAGCTTCCGGCAGTGGGCCAACCTGCAGACGCACCAGACAGTTCACCGGGAGCGCGAGGGGCCGGAGAGTGCCGCGATCGAGTCGCCGGCCTCCGGGGACTGAGGAGCCCGCCCGGCCGCTGGACATTGAGCTCGGACAGAGGGGGAGACAGAGAGAGGGGGCACGGACTGAGAGAGCGAGGGGGGGGCACGGACTGAGAGAGAGAGAGAGAGAGAGCGAGGGGCACGGACTGAGAGAGAGAGAGAGAGAGAGGGGGGCACGGACTGAGAGAGAGAGAGAGAGAGAGGGGGGCACGGACTGAGAGAGAGAGAGAGAGAGAGAGCGAGGGGCACAGACTGAGAGAGAGAGAGAGAGAGGGGGGCACGGACTGAGAGAGAGAGGGGGGCACGGACTGAGAGAGAGAGAGAGAGAGAGAGCGAGGGGCACAGACTGAGAGAGAGAGGGGGGCACGGACTGAGAGAGAGAGAGAGAGGGGGGCACGGACTGAGAGAGAGAGAGAGAGAGAGAGCGAGGGGCACGGACTGAGAGAGAGAGAGAGAGAGAGCGAGGGGCACGGACTGAGAGAGAGAGAGAGAGAGGGGGGCACGGACTGAGAGAGAGAGAGAGCGAGGGGCACAGACTGAGAGAGAGAGGGGGGCAAGGACTGAGAGAGAGAGAGAGAGAGGGGGCACGGACTGAGAGAGAGAGAGAGAGAGAGCGAGGGGCACGGACTGAGAGAGAGAGAGAGCGAGGGGCACAGACTGAGAGAGAGAGGGGGGGGCACGGACTGAGAGAGAGAGAGAGAGAGGGGGCACGGACTGAGAGAGAGAGAGAGCGAGGGGCACAGACTGAGAGAGAGAGGGGGGCAAGGACTGAGAGGAGAGAGAGAAGGGGGCACGGACTGAGAGAGAGAGAGAGAGAGAGCGAGGGGCACGGACTGAGAGAGAGAAGGGGGCACGGACTGAGAGAGAGAGAGAGAGGGGGGCACGGACTGAGAGAGAGAGGGGAGCACGGACTGAGAGAGAGAGAGGGGGCACGGACTGAGAGAGAGAGAGAGAGGGGGGCACGGACTGAGAGAGAGAGAGAGAGAGGGGGCACGGACTGAGAGAGAGAGAGAGAGGGGGGCACGGAATGAGAGAGAGAGAGAGAGGGGGGCACGGACTGAGAGAGAGAGAGAGAGAGGGGCACAGACTGAGAGAGAGAGAGAGAGAGAGGGGCACGGACTGACAGAGAGAGAGAGAGAGGGGCACGGACTGAGAGAGAGAAGGGGGCACGGACTGAGAGAGAGAGAGAGAGAGAGGGGCACGGACTGACAGAGAGAGAGAGAGAGGGGCACGGACTGACAGAGAGAGAGAGAGAGAGGGGCACGGACTGAGAGAGAGAGAGAGAGGGGGGCACGGACTGAGAGAGAAACACACAGACTGTGAGACAGGGACGGAGAGACGGGGAGAGACAGAGACAGATAGAGACACAGTTAGAGAGAGACAGACTGGGAGACACAGATGCACCTGGCCCACTGGACACTCCCTGGTGCCGTGACAAAGGTCGTGGGAAGGGTGAGACCGAGAGGCACCGACAGACTGTTCGGAGACGGACCTGCTCCTTCCGGAATGTCCCGCGGTCGGTGAGAAGAGAAACTGATCACGGAGTCTCCACACTTCAATCTTTCGCTTTGTTTTACAGTGTTTGAGCAGAATCGGGACTCCGGGGAGAGGGGAGCGGAGTCTGTGGGGGCTGTGCAGAGGGAGCTTTACTCTGTATCTAACCCTCTGTACCTGCCCTGGGAGTGTTTGATGGGACAGTGTAGAGCGAGCTTTACTCTGTATCTAACCCCCTGTACCTGCCCTGGGAGTGTTTGATGGGACAGTGTAGAGGGAGCTTTACTCTGTATCTAACCCCCTGTACCTGCCCTGGGAGTGTTTGATGGGACAGTGTAGAGGGAGCTTTACTCTGTATCTAACCCCTGTACCTGCCCTGGGAGTGTTTGATGGGACAGTGTAGAGGGAGCTTTACTCTGTATCTAACCCCCTGTACCTGCCCTGGGAGTGTTTGATGGGACAGTGTAGAGGGAGCTTTACTCTGTATCTAACCCCCTGTACCTGCCCTGGGAGTGTTTGATGGGACAGTGTAGAGGGAGCTTTACTCTGTATCTAACCCCCTGTACCTGCCCTGGGAGTGTTTGATGGGACAGTGTAGAGGGAGCTTTACTCTGTATCTAACCCCCTGTGCCTGCCCTGGGAGTGTTTGATGGGACAGTGTAGAGGGAGCTTTACTCTGTATCTAACCCCCTGTACCTGCCCTGGGAGTGTTTGATGGGATGGTGTAGAGGGAGCTTTACTCTGTATCTATCCCCCTGTACCTGCCCTGGGAGTGTTTGATGGGACAGTGTAGAGGGAGCTTTACTCTGTATCTATCCCCCTGTACCTACCCTGGGAGTGTTTGATGGGACAGTGTAGAGGGAGCTTTACTCTGTATCTAAGCCTCTGTACCTACCCTGGGAGTGTTTGATGGGACAGTGTAGAGGGAGCTTTACTCTGTATCTAACCCCCTGTACCTGCCCTGGGAGTGTTTGATGGGACAGTGTAGAGGGATTATCAGTACGTACATTAACACTGTATTTATTCAGACGTTGAGAGTCACTGGGACCTGATTGAGAAACTGTGTGAAAAGCAGCGATTTATCCTCCAGCTGATGATGAATATTCAGTCTTTTCATGTGTTCGTTGTCTGATTATTGTCTTCGCAATAAAGTCTCTAACCTGAGGCGACCTTTATTCTCCTCTTACCTGTGTGTGTGGGTGTTTGTCCCTCTGTGAGGTGTACCTTCTCCCTCGGGTGTGGTCTATCACGTCAGCTCACAGTAATGTGGGAGGGTGAATCAGTGACCCTGCTGCAGTTCCTGGGCCCTGTTCCCCTCTCAGTGGATTTTTACAGAGTGTCTCGGTCTGTCACTCTCTCTGTGTCTGTGTGTGTCTCTCTCTGTGTCTCTGTCTCTCTCTCTGTCTCTTGTGTGTCACTTTCTCTGTGTGTGTCTCTCTCCCTGTGTGTGTATGTGTCTGTGTGTGTCTCTCTGCATGTCTCTTTTTGTATCAGTGTCTCTGTGCGTGTATCTCTCTCTGTCTGTGTGTCTCTCTCTCTCCCTCTGTGTGTATATCACTCTGTCTGTGTGTGTGTCTCTCTCCCTGTGTGTGTCTCTTTCTGTCTGTGTGTGTGTGTCTGTGTCTCTCTCTCTCCCTCTGTGTATATGTCACTCTGTCTCTCTCCCCCTGTGTCTCTCTCCCCCTGTGTGTGTCTCTCTCCCTCTGTGTGTGTGTGTGTGTGTGTGTGTCTCTCTCTCTCCCTCTGTGTGTGTGTGTGTGTGTGTGCATCTCTATGTCTGTGTGTCTCTTTCTCTGCGTCTCTTTTGACAAGGTCCCACACAAGAGATTGGTGTGCAAAGTTAAAGCACATGGTATTGGGGGTAATGTATTGACGTGGATAGAGAACTGGTTGGCAGACAGGAAGCAGAGAGTCGGGATAAACGGGTCCTTTTCAGAATGGCAGGCAGTGACTAGTGGGGTACCGCAGGGCTCAGTGCTGGGACCCCAGCTCTTTACAATATACATTAATGATTTAGACGAAGGAATTGAGTGTAATATCTCCAAGTTTGCAGATGACACTAAGCTGGGTGGCGGTGTGAGCTGTGAGGAGGACGCTAAGAGGCTGCAGGCTGACTTGGACAGGTTAGGTGAGTGGGCAAATGCATGGCAGATGCAGTATAATGTGGATAAATGTGAGGTTATCCACTTTGGTGGCAAAAACAGGAAGGCAGAATATTATCTGAATGGTGACAGATTAGGAAAAGGGGAGGTGCAACGAGACCTGGGTGTCATGGTACATCAGTCATTGAAAGTTGGCCATGCAGGTACAGCAGGCGGTGAAGAAGGCAAATGGCATGTTGGCCTTCATAGCGAGAGGATTTGAGTATAGGAGCAGGGAGGTCTTACTGCAGTTGTACAGGGCCTTGGTGAGGCCACACCTGGAATATTGTGTTCAGTTTTGGTCTCCTAATCTGAGGAAGGACATTCTTGCTATTGAGGGAGTGCAGCGAAGGTTCACCAGACTGATTCCCGGGATGGCAGGACTGACATATGAAGAAAGACTGGATCGACTGGGCTTATATTCACTGGAGTTTAGAAGAATGAGAGGGGACCTCATAGAAACATATAAAATTCTGACGGGACTGGACAGGTTAGATGCAGGAAGAATGTTCCCGATGTTGGGGAAGTCCAGAACCAGGGCTCACACAGTCTAAGGATAAGGGGTAAGCCATTTAGGACCGAGATGAGGAGAAACTTCTTCACCCAGAGAATTGTGAACCTGTGGAATTCTCTACCACAGAAAGTTGTTGGGGGCCAGTTCGTTGGATATATTCAGAAGGGAGTTAGATGTGGCCCTTACGGCTAAAGGGATCAGGGGGGTATGGAGAGAAGGCAGGAGTGGGGTACTGAGGGAATGATCAGCCATGATCATATTGAATGGTGGTGCAGGCTCGAAGGGCCCAATGGCTTGCTCCTGCTCCTATTTTCTATGTCTCTGTGTGTGTCTCTCTGTGCGTGTCTCTCTCTATCTGTGTCTCTATCTCTCGCTCTGTATCTGTCTCTCACTCTGTGTCTCTGTGCATGTATCTCTGTGTCTCTAACTGTGTGTGTGTGTGTCTCTCTCTGTCTCTCTCCCTGTGTGTGTGTCTGTGTTTCTCTATCTGTTTCTGTGTGTGTGTGTGTGTGTCTCTCTCCCTCTGTGTGTGTGTCTGTGTTTCTCTCTGTCTGTTTCTCTGTGTGTCTGTGTTTCTCTGTGTGTCTGTGTTTCTGTGTGTGTGTGTGTGTCTCTCTCTGTCTGTCTCTCTGTGTGTCACGGTGAGGGGGACAGGGAGAGAGACACGGACCAAGAGAGAGTCAGGCAGACTGTGAGACAGGGACGGAGAGACGGGGAGAGACAGAGACAGATAGAGACACAGAGATGGAGAGACACAGTTAGAGAGACACAGACTGGGAGACACAGATGCACCTGGCCCACTGGACACTCCCTGGTGCCGTGACGAAGGTCGTGGGAAGGGTGAGACCGAGAGGCACCGACAGACTGTTCGGAGACGGACCTGCTCCTTCCGGAATGTCCCGCGGTCGGTGAGAAGAGAAACTGATCACGGAGTCTCCACACTTCAATCTTTCGCTTTGTTTTACAGTGTTTGAGCAGAATCGGGACTCCGGGGAGAGGGGAGCGGAGTCTGTGGGGGCTGTGCAGAGGGAGCTTTACTGTGTATCTAACCCCCTGTACCTGCCCTGGGAGTGTTTGATGGGGACAGTGTAGAGGGAGCTTTACTCTGTATCTAACCCCCTGTACCTGCCCTGGGAGTGTTTGATGGGGACAGTGTAGAGGGAGCTTTACTCTGTATCTAACCCCCTGTACCTGCCCTGGGAGTGTTTGATGGGGACAGTGTAGAGGGAGCTTTACTCTGTCTCTAACCCCCTGTACCTGCCCTGGGAGTGTTTGATGGGACAGTGTAGAGGGAGCTTTGCTCTGTATCTAACCCCCTGTACCTGCCCTGGGGATGTTTGATGGGATTGTGTCGAGGGAGCTTTACTCTGTATCTAACCCCCTGTACCTGCCCTGGGAGTGTTTGATGGGACAGTGTAGAGGGAGCTTTACTCTGTATCTAACCCCCTGTACCTGCCCTGGGAGTGTTTGATGGGACAGTGTAGAGGGAGCTTTACTCTGTATCTAACCCCCTGTACCTGCCCTGGGAGTGTTTGATGGGACAGTGTAGGGGGTGCTTTACTCTGTATCTAACCCCCTGTACCTGCCCTGGGAGTGTTTGATGGGACAGTGTAGAGGGAGCTTTACTCTGTATCTAACCCCCTGTACCTGCCCTGGGAGTGTTTGATGGGACAGTGTAGAGGGAGCTTTACTCTGTATCTAACCCCCTGTACCTGCCCTGGGAGTGTTTGATGGGACAGTGTAGAGGGATTATCAGTACGTACATTAACACTGTATTTATTCAGACGATGAGAGTCACTGGGACCTGATTGAGAAACTGTGTGAAAAGCAGCGATTTATCCTCCGGCTGATGAAGAATATTCAGTCGTTTCATGTGTTCGTTGTCTGATTATTGTCTTCGCAATAAAGTCTCTAACCTGAGGCGACCTTTATTCTCCTCTTACCTGTGTGTGTGGGTGTTTGTCCCTCTGTGAGGTGTACCTTCTCCCTCGGGTGTGGTCTATCACGTCAGCTCACAGTAATGTGGGAGGGTGAATCAGTGACCCTGCTGCAGTTCCTGGGCCCTGTTCCCCTCTCAGTGGATTTTTACAGAGTGTCTCGGTCTGTCACTCTCTCTGTGTCTGTGTGTGTCTCTCTCTGTGTCTCTGTCTCTCTCTCTGTCTCTTGTGTGTCACTCTCTCTGTGTGTGACTCTCTCCCTGTGTGTGTATGTGTCTGTGTGTGTCTCTCTGCATGTCTCTTTTTGTATCAGTGTCTCTGTGCGTGTATCTCTCTCTGTCTGTGTGCCTCTCTCTCTCTCCCTCTGTGTGTATATCACTCTGTCTGTGTGTGTGTCTCTCTCCCTGTGTGTGTCTCTTTCTGTCTGTGTCTGTGTGTGTGTGTGTCTGTGTCTCTCTCTCTCCCTCTGTGTATATGTCACTCTGTCTCTCTCCCCCTGTGTCTCTCTCCCCGTGTGTGTCTCTCTCCCTCTGTGTGTGTGTGTGTGTGTGTGTGTGTGTCTCTCCCTGTGTGTGTGTGTGTGTGTGTGTGTGTGTCTCTATGCCTGTGTGTCTCTTTCTCTGTGTCTCTTTTGACAAGATCCCACACAAGAGATTGGTGTGTAAAATTAAAGCACATGGTATTGGGGGTAATGTACTGACGTGGATAGAGAACTGGTTGGCAGACAGGAAGCAGAGAGTCGGGATAAACGGGTCCTTTTCAGAATGGCAGGCAGTGACCAGTGGGGTACCGCAGGGCTCAGTGCTGGGACCCCAGCTATTTACAATATACATTAATGATTTAGACGAAGGAATTGAATGTAATATCTCCAAGTTTGCAGATGACACTAAGCTGGGTGGCGGTGTGAGCTGTGAGGAGGATGCTAAGAGGCTGCAGGGTGACTTGGACAGGTTAGGTGAGTGGGGCAAATGCATGGCAGATGCAGTATAATGTGGATAAATGTGAGGTTATCCACTTTGGTGGTAAAAACAGGAAGGCAGAATATTATCTGAATGGTGACAGATTAGGAAAAGGGGAGGTGCAACGAGACCTGGGTGTCATGGTACATCAGTCATTGAAAGTTGGCCATGCAGGTACAGCATGCGGTGAAGAAGGCAAATGGTATGTTGGCCTTCATAGCGAGAGGATTTGAGTATAGGAGCAGGGAGGTCTTACTGCAGTTGTACAGGGCCTTGGTGAGACCACACCTGGAGTATTGTGTTCAGTTTTGGTCTCCTAATCTGAGGAAGGACATTCTTGCTATTGAGGGAGTGCAGCGAAGGTTCACCAGACTGATTCCCGGGATGGCAGGACTGACATATGAAGAAAGACTGGATCGACTAGCCTTATATTCACTGGAATTTAGAAGAATGAGAGGGGATCTCATAGAAACATATAAAATTCTGACGGGACGGGACAGGTTAGATGCAGGAAGAATGTTCCCGATGTTGGGGAAGTCCAGAACCAGGGCTCACACTGTCTAAGGATAAGGGGTAAGCCATTTAGGACCGAGATGAGGAGAAACTTCTTCACCCAGAGAATTGTGAACCTGTGGAATTCTCTGCCACAGAAAGTTGTTGGGGGCCAGTTCGTTGGATATATTCAAAAGGGAGTTAGATGTGGCCCTTACGGCTAAAGGGATCAGGGGGTATGGAGAGAAGGCAGGAGTGGGGTACTGAGGGAATGGTCAGCCATGATCATATTGAATGGTGGGGCAGGCTCGAAGGACCCAATGGCCTGCTCCTGCACCTATTTTCTATGTTTCTCTGTGTGTCTCTCTCTCTGTGCGTGTCTCTCTCTATCTGTATCTGTATCTCTCGCTGTATGTCTGTCTCTCTCACTCTGTGTCTGTG
>NW_027252472.1:205000-220000 GCF_044704955.1 Pristiophorus japonicus
CTCCCCCCGGGGACCCCCTCCCGTACACCCCTCCCCCCGGGGACCCCCTCCCGTACACCCCTCCCCTCGGGGACCCCCTCCCGTACACCCCTTCCCTCGGGGACCCTCTCTCGGACACCGCTCCCCCCGGGGACCCTCTCCCGTACACCCCTCCCCTCCCGGACCCCCTCCAGTACACCCCTCCCCTCGGGGACCCTCTCCCGTACACCCCTTCCCTCGGGGACCCTCTCTCGGACACCCCTCCCCCGTGGACCCTCTCTCGGACACCCCTCCCCTCCCGGACCCCCTCCAGTACACCCCTCCCCTCGGGGACCCTCTCCCGTACACCCCTTCCCTCGGGGACCCTCTCCCGTACACCCCTTCCCTCCCGGACCCTCTCTCGGACACCCCTTCCCTCCCGGACCCCCTCCACTGTCTGCTGGCCCTCCGGGACCCCCTCCCGTACCCCCCTCCCCTCGGAGACCCCCTCCCGTACCCCGCTCCCCTCGGAGAACCCCTCCCGTACCCCCCTCCCCTCGGAGACCCCCTCCCGTACACCCCTTCCCTCGGAAACCCTCTCTCGTACCCCGCTCCCCTCGGAGAACCCCTCCCGTACCCCCCTCCCCTCGGAGACCCCCTCCCGTACACCCCTTCCCTCGGAAACCCTCTCTCGTACACCCCTCCCCTCCCGTACAGCCCTCCCCTCGGAGACCCCCTCCCGTACCTCCCTCCCCTCCGGGACCCCCTCCCGTACCTCCCTCCCCTCCCGGACCCCCTCCCGTACCCCCCTTCCCTCCCGGACCCCCTCCACTGCCTGCTGCCCCTCCAGGACCCCCTACCGTACACCCCTCCCCTCGGAGACCCCCTCCCGTACCCCCCTTCCCTCCCGGAGCCCCTCCACTGCCTGCTGCCCCTCCGGGACCCCCTCCCGTACCTCCCTCCCCTCCCGGACCCCCTCCCGTACCCCCCTTCCCTCCCGGACCACCTCCACTGCCTGCTGCCCCTCCCGGACCCCCCGCGGGACCCCCGGCAGCCTCGAGCGGGGAGATTTTGCGGGTGGGGCTGGTGGAGGTGACACGCTGCCCCCCGAGACCCCCGCCGTTGCCCCGGACGTGGATACGCTGGTGCCACTGCAGGTAGTGCAGGCGGCTGAAGCTGAGCCCGCAGTGGGCGCACAGGTGCGGCTCGGGCTGCAGGTGAGTACGGCGATGGCGGGCGAGGCACTGGGGCCCCGGGAAGCGGCCCCCACACACCTCGCAGCGGTCGGTGGTCTCCCGGGCGTGGTTCAGCCGGTGCCGGCGGTGATTGTCGGCCGAGGCGAAGGTTTGGCCGCACAGGTCGCACTCCAGCGGGGGCTGGGCGGTGTGGCCCCTCTGGTGCCGGGCCAGGAAGGAGGCAATGGTGAAACGCTGGCCACACACGTCGCAGACAAACAGCCTCTCGCCTGCCTTCACCGGCTGGCGGGAGGCCGAGGCGATCGTGCGCACGTAGCTGGTCTGGGCGAAGGCGTGCTCGCCAGCGTGTATCCGCAGGTGTTGCTGCAGCGAGTGGGAGCGGCTGAAAGTGTTGCCACAGAAGGTGCAGGTGAAGGAGGGATCGGAGGAACGCTGGGCCGGGCTGGGCTCTCCGGCACGGAGCGTGGTGTCCACCGTCTCTCCGGCCTGGAGCGTGGTGTCCACCGTCTCTCCGGCCTGGAGCGTGGCGTCCATCCTCTCTCCGGCCTGGAGCGTGGCGTCCATCCTCTCTCCGGCCTGGAGCGTGGCGTCCACCGTCTCTCCGGCCTGGAGCGTGGTGTCCACCGTCTCTCCGGCACGGAGCGTCCCGTCCATCGTCTCTCCGGCCTGGAGCGTCCCGTCCATCGTCTCTCCGGCCTGGAGCGTGGCGTCCATCCTCTCTCCGGCCTGGAGCGTGGCGTCCATCCTCTCTCCGGCCTGGAGCGTGGCGTCCATCCTCTCTCTGGCCTGGAGCATGGCGTCCATCCTCTCTCCGGCCTGGAGCGTGGCGTCCATCCTCTCTCCGGCCTGGAGCGTGGCGTCCACCGTCTCTCCGGCCTGGAGCGTCCCGTCCATCGTCTCTCCGGCCTGGAGCGTGGCGTCCATCCTCTCTCCGGCCTGGAGCGTGGCGTCCACCGTCTCTCCGGCCTGGAGCGTCCCGTCCATCCTCTCTCCGGCCTGGAGCATGGCGTCCATCCTCTCTCCGGCCTGGAGCATGGCGTCCATCCTCTCTCCGGCCTGGAGCATGGCGTCCATCCTCTCTCCGGCCTGGAGCGTGGCGTCCATTGTCTCTCCGGCCTGGAGCGTGGCGTCCATCCTCTCTCCGGCCTGGAGCATGGCGTCCATCCTCTCTCCGGCCTGGAGCGTGGCGTCCATCCTCTCTCCGGCCTGGAGCGTGGCGTCCATCCTCTCTCCGGCTCTGGTCTCACGGTCAGCCTGTTGCGCCGAGAAAGGAAGAGAGAGAGACGTCAGTGAGAGCCTCACGGTAGATACGCCTTGCTGCTAATCCTCACACCACCCTCAACCTCCCTCCCTCCCTCCCTCCGTCCGTCCCACCCTCTCCTCCCCTGCCCCACCCCCCCCCTCCTGACCCTTCCCCTCCCCTCCCTCTCACAGCAAGCCAGGTCCTTCCTGTCCACTCTATCCAGGCCCCTCATCATTTTATACACCTCAATCAGGTCTCCCCTCAGCCTCCTCTGTTCCAAAGAAAACAACCCCAGCCTTTCCAGTTCTTCCTCATCGCTAAAGTTCTCCAGTCCCGGCAACATCCGGGTAAATCTCCTCTGTACCCTCTCCAGTGCAACATCCTGGTAAATCTCCTCTGTACCCTCTCTAGTGCAACATCCTGGTAAATCTCCTCTGTACCCTCTCGAGTGCAACATCCTGGTAAATCTCCTCTGTACCCTCTCCAGTGCAACATCCTGGTAAATCTCCTCTGTACCCTCTCCAGTGCAACATCCTGGTAAATCTCTCTGTACCCTCTCTAGTGCAACATCCTGGTAAATCTCCTCTGTACCCTCTCCAGTGCAACATCCTGGTAAATCTCCTCTGTACCCTCTCCAGTGCAACATCCTGGTAAATCTCTCTGTACCCTCTCCAGTGCAACATCCTGGTAAATCTCCTCTGTACCCTCTCCAGTGCAACATCCTGGTAAATCTCCTCTGTACCCTCTCCAGTGCAACATCCTGGTAAATCTCCTCTGTACCCTCTCTAGTGCAACATCCTGGTAAATCTCCTCTGTACCCTCTCTAGTGCAACATCCTGGTAAATCTCCTCTGTACCCTCTCCAGTGCAACATCCTGGTAAATCTCCTCTGTACCCTCTCCAGTGCAACATCCTGGTAAATCTCCTCTGTACCCTCTCCAGTGCAACATCCTGGTAAATCTCCTCTGTACCCTCTCCACTGCAACATCCTGGTAAATCTCCTCTGTACCCTCTCTAGTGCAACATCCTGGTAAATCTCCTCTGTACCCTCTCTAGTGCAACATCCTGGTCAATCTCCTCTGTACCCTCTCTAGTGCAACATCCTGGTAAATCTCCTCTGTACTCTCTCCAGTGCAACATCCTGGTAAATCTCCTCTGTACCCTCTCTAGTGCAACATCCTGGTAAATCTCCTCTGTACCCTCTCCAGTGCAACATCCTGGTAAATCTCCTCTGTACCCTCTCTAGTGCAACATCCTGGTAAATCTCCTCTGTACTATGCTTAAACAAAGGGGACTACAGTGGGATGAGGGCAGAGTTGGCTAAAGTAGACTGGGAACACAGACTAAATGGTGGCACAATTGAGGAACAGTGGAGGACTTTTAAGGAGCTCTTTCATAGTGCGCAACAAAAATATATTCCAGTGAAAAAGAAGGGCGGTAAAAGAAGGGATAACCAGCCGTGGATAACCAAGGAAACATAGAAACATAGAAAATAGGTGCAGGAGCAGGCCATTCAGCCCTTCTAGCCTGCACCGCCATTCAATGAGTTCATGGCTGAACATGAAACTTCAGTACCCCCTTCCTGCTTTCTCGCCATAACCCTTGATCCCCCGAGTAGTAAGGACTTCATCTAACTCCCTTTTGAATATATTTAGTGAATTCGCCTCAACTACTTTCGGTGGTAGAGAATTCCACAGGTTCACCACTCTCTGGGTGAAGAAGTTTCTCCTCATCTCGGTCCTAAATGGCTTACCCCTTATCCTCAGACTGTGACCCCTGGTTCTGGACTTCCCCAACATTGGGAACATTCTTCCTGCATCTAACCTGTCCAAACCCGTCAGAATTTTAAACGTTTCTATGAGATCCCCTCTCATTCTTCTGAACTCCAGTGAATATAAGCCCAGTTGATCCAGTCTTTCTTGATAGGTCAGTCCCGCCATCCCGGGAATCAGTCTGGTGAATCTTCGCTGCACTCCCTCAATAGCAAGAATGTCCTTCCTCAAGTTAGGAGACCAAAACTGTACACAATACTCCAGGTGTGGCCTCACCAAGGCCCTGTACAACTGTAACAATACCTCTCTGCCCCTATACTCAAATCCCCTCGCTATGAAGGCCAACGTGCCATTTGCTTTCTTAACCGCCTGCTGTACCTGCATGCTAACCTTCAATGACTGATGTAACATGACACCCAGGTCTCGTTGCACCTTCCCTTTTCCTAATCTGTCACCATTCAGATAATAGTCTGTCTCTCTGTTTTTACCACCAAAGTGGATAACCTCACATTTATCCACATTATACTTCATCTGCCATGCATTTGCCCACTCACCTAACCTATCCAAGTCACTCTGCAGCCTAATAGCATCCTCCTCGCAGCTCACACTGCCACCCAACTTAGTGTCATCCGCAAATTTGGAGATACTACATTTAATCCCCTCGTCTAAATCATTAATGTACAATGTAAACAGTTGGGGCCCCAGCACAAAACCTTGCGGTACCCCACTAGTCACTGCCTGCCATTCTGAAAAGTACCCATTTACTCCTACTCTTTGCTTCCTGTCTGACAACCAGTTCTCAATCCATGTCAGCACACTACCCCTAATCCCATGTGCTTTAACTTTGCACATTAATCTCTTGTGTGGGACCTTGTCGAAAGCCTTCTGAAAGTCCAAATATACCACATCAACTGGTTCTCCCTTGTCCACTCTACTGGAAACATCCTCAAAAAATTCCAGAAGATTTGTCAAGCATGATTTCCCTTTCACAAATCCATGCTGACTTGGACCTATCATGTCACCATTTTCCAGATGCACTGCTATGACATCCTTAATAATTGATTCCATCATTTTACCCACTACTGAGGTCAGGCTGACCGGTCTATAATTCCCTGTTTTCTCTCTCCCTCCTTTTTTAAAAGGTGGGGTTACATTGGCTACCCTCCACTCGATAGGAACTGATCCAGAGTCAATGGAATGTTGGAAAATGACTGTCAATGCATCCACTATTTCCAAGGCCACCTCCTTAAGTACTCTGGGATGCAGTCCATCAGGCCCTGGGGATTTATCGGCCTTCAATCCCATCAATTTCCCCAACACAATTTCCCGACTAATAAAGATTTCCCTCAGTTCCCCCTCCTTACTAGACCCTCTGACCCCTTTTATATCCGGAAGGTTGTTTGTATCCTCCTTAGTGAATACTGAACCAAAGTACTTGTTCAATTGGTCTGCCATTTCTTTGTTTCCCGTTATGACTTCCCCTGATTCTGACTGCAGGGGACCTACGTTTGTCTTTACTAACCTTTTTCTCTTTACATACCTATAGAAACTTTTGCAATCCGCCTTAATGTTCCCTGCAAGCTTCTTCTCGTACTCCATTTTCCCTGCCCTAATCAAACCCTTTGTCCTCCTCTGCCGAGTTCTAAATTTCTCCCAGTCCCCAGGTTCGCTGCTATTTCTGGCCAATTTGTATGCCATTTCCTTGGCTTTAATACTATCCCTGATTTCCCTAGATAGCCACGGTTGAGCCACCTTCCCTTTTTTATTTTTACGCCAGACAGGAATGTACAATTGTTGTAATTCATCCATGCGGTCTCTAAATGTCTGCCATTGCCCATCCACAGTCAACCCCCCAAGTATCATTCACTAATCTATCCTAGCCAATTCACGCCTCATACCTTCAAAGTTACCCTTCTTTAAGTTCTGAACCATGGTCTCTGAATTTACTGTTTCATTCTCCATCCTAATGCAGAATTCCACCATATTATGGTCACTCTTCCCCAAGGGGCCTCGCACAATGAGATTGGTAATTAATCCTCTCTCATTACACAACACCCAGTCTAAAATGGCCTCCCCCCTAGTTGGTTCCTCAACATATTGGTCTAGAAAACCATCCCTTATGCACTCCAGGAAATCCTCCTCCACCGTATTGCTTCCAGTTTGGCTAGCCCAATCTATGTGCATATTAAAGTCACCCATTATAACTGCTACACCTTTATTGCATGCACCCCTAATTTCCTGTTTGATGCCCTCCCCAACATCCTTATTACTGTTTGGAGGTCTGTACACAACTCCTACTAACGTTTTTTGCCCTTTGGTGTTCTGCAGCTCTACATCATCCAAGCTAATGTCTTTCCTAACTATTGCATTAATCTCCTCTTTAACCAGCAATGCTACCCCACCTCCTTTTCCTTTTATTCTATCCTTCCTGAATGTTGAATACCCCTGAATGTTGAGTTCCCAGCCCTGATCATCCTGGAGCCACGTCTCCGTAATCCCAATCACATCATATTTATTAACATCTATTTGCACAATTAATTCATCCACCTTATTGCGGATACTCCTTGCATTAAGACACAAAGCCTTCAGGCTTGTTTTTTTAACACCCTTTGTCCTTTTAGAATTTTGCTGTACAGTGACCCTTTTTGTTCTTTGCCTTGGGTTTCTCTGCCCTCCACTTTTCCTCATCTCCTTTCTGTCTTTTGCTTTTGCCTCCTTTTTGTTTCCCTCTGTCTCCCTGCATTGGTTCCCATCCCCCTGCCATATTAGTTTAAATCCTCCCCAACAGCACTAGCAAACACTCCCCCTAGGACATTGGTTCCGGTCCTGCCCAGGTGCAGACCGTCCGGTTTGTACTGGTCCCACCTCCCCCAGAACCGGTCCCAATGCAATAAAGGAGAGTATCAAATTAAAAACCAATGCATATAAGGTGGCCAAGGTTAGTGGGAAACTAGAGGATTGGGAAAATTTTAAGCAACAGTAAAGAATGACGAAAAAAGCAATAAAGAAAGGGAAGATAGATTAAGAAGGTAAACTTGCGCAAAACATAAAAACAGATAATAAAAGCTTTTACAGATATATAAAACGGAAAAGAGTGACTAAAGTAAATGTTGGTCCCTTAGAAAATGAGAAGGGGATTTAATAATGGGAAATGTGGCAATGGCTGAGACCTTAAACAATTATTTTGCTTCGGTCTTCACAGTGGAAGACACAAAAACCATGCCAGAAATTGCTGGTCACGGGAATGTGGGAAGGGAGGACCTTGAGACAATCACTATCACTCGGGGGGTAGTGCTGGACAGGCTAATGGGACTCAAGGTAGACAAGTTCCCTGGTCCTGATGAAATGCATCCCAGAGTATTAAAAGGGATGGCGGAAGTTATAGCAGATGCATTCGTTATAATCTACCAAAATTCTCTGGACTCTGGGGAGGTACCAGCGGATTGGAAAGCAGCTAATGTAATGCCTCTGTTTAAAAAAGGGGGCAGACAAAAGGCAGGTAACTATAGGCCGGTTAGTTTAACATCTGTAGTGGGGAAAATGCTTGAAACTATCATTAAGGAAGAAATAGCGGGACATCTAGATAGGAATAGTGCAATCAAGCAGACGCAACATGTATTCATGAAGGGGAAATCATGTTTAACTAATTTACTGGAATTCTTTGAGGATATAATGAGCATGGTGGATAGAGGTGTACTGATGGATGTGGTGTATTTAGATTTCCAAAAGGCATTCGATAAAGTGCCACACAAAAGGTTACTGCAGAAGATAAAGGTACGCGGAGTCAGAGGAAATGTATTAGCATGGATCGAGAATTGGCTGGCTAACAGAAAGCAGAGAGACGGGATAAATGGGTCCTTTTCGGGTTGGAAATCGGTGGTTAGTGGTGTGCCACAGGGATCGGTGCTGGGACCTCAACTGTTTACAATATACATAGATGACCTGGAAGAGGGGACAGAGTGTAGTGTAACAAAAGTTGCAGATGACACAAAGATTAGCGGGAAAGCGGGTTGTGTAGAGGACTCAGAGAGGCTGCAAAGAGATTTAGATAGGTTAACCGAATGGCTAAGGTTTGGCAGATGGAATACAATGTCGGAAAATGTGAGGTCATCCACCTTGGGGGAAAAAAACAGTAAAAGGGAATATTATTTGAATGGGGAGAAATTACAACATGCTGCAGTGCAGAGGGACCTGGGGGTCCTTGTGCATGAATCCCAAAAAGTTAGTTTGCAGGTGCAGCAGGTAATCAGGAAGGCGAATGGGATGTTGGCCTTCATTACGAGAGGGATGGAGTACAGAAGCAGGGAGGTCTTGCTGCAACTGTATAGGGTATTGGTGAGGCCGCACCTGGAGTACTGCGTGCAGTTTTGGTCACCTTACTTAAGGAAGGATATACTGGCTTTGGAGGGGATACAGAGACGATTCACTCGGCTGATTCCGGAGGTGAGGGGGTTATCTTATGATGATAGATTGAGTAGACTGGGTCTTTACTCCTTGGAGTTCAGAAGGATGAGGGGTGATCTTATAGAAACATTTAAAATCATGAAAGGGAGAGGCAAGATCGAGGCAGAGAGGTTGTTCCCACTGGTCGGGGAGACTAGAACTCGGGGGGCACAGCCTCAAAATACGGGGGAGCCAATTTAAAACCGAGTTGAGAAGGAATTTCTTCTCCCAGAGGGTTGTGAATCTGTGGAATTCTCTGCCCAAGGAAGCAGTTGAGGCTAGCTCATTGAATGTATTCAAATCACAGATAGATAGATTTTTAAGCAATAAGGGAATTAAGGGTTACGGGGAGCGGGCGGGTAAGTGGAGCTGAGTCCATGGCCAGATCAGCCATGATCTTGTTGAATGGCGGAGCAGGCTCGAGGGGCTAGATGGCCTACTCCTGTTCCTAATTCTTATGTTCTTATGTAAATCTCCTCTGTACCCTCTCCAGTGCAACATCCTGGTAAATCTCCTCTGTACCCTCTCTAGTGCAACATCCTGGTAAATCTCCTCTGTACCCTCTCTAGTGCAACATCCTGGTAAATCTCCTCTGTACCCTCTCCAGTGCAACATCCTGGTAAATCTCCTCTGCAACCTCTCCAGTGCAATCACATCTTTCCTGTAATGTGGTAACCAGAACTGTGCACGCAGTACTCCAGCTGTGGCCTGACCAGTGTTGTATACAGTTCGAGCCTGCTCTTGCGTTCTACGCCTCGGCCAATACAGGCAAGCGTTCCGTGTGCCTTCTTAACCACCTGGCCTGCTACTTACAGGGATCTGTGGATCTGCACTCCAAGGTCCCGCTACACTTCTCAGTGTCTGACCATTTAATGAGTATTCCCTCGCCTTGTTAGCCCTCCCCAAATGCGTCACCTCACACTTCCCCGGATTGAATTCCATTTGCCACTGTTCTGCTCTCGCAAGAATTTCGAGCGGGAGTTCCCCACACGGCCTCTCGAGCCTGGTCCGATGTTCAACAAGACCAGCGGCCGATCTTACACGTCAACTCCACTTTCCCAACCTGATCACTTCAATCCCCCAAAACATCTTATCGATCTTGGTCTTGAATATGACCACCATCGGCAGACCCTGGGAATCGAGGGAGACTCGCTCCCACTCCAACACGAGTTCTCGGGGTGACTGAACAGTCCAATACGGGAACCACAGACCCTGTCACAGGGTGGGACAGAGAGACGTTGAGGGAAAGGGGAAGGGTGGGACAGATAGACGTTGAGGGAAGGGGAGGGTGGGACAGATAGACGTTGAGGGAAGGGGAGGGTGGGACAGAGAGACATTGAGGGAAAGGGGGAGGGTGGGACTGGTTTGCCGCACGCTCCTTCCGCTGCCTGCGTGCTCGCAATTGGCGACGAGACTCGAGGTGCTCAGCGCCCTCCCGGATGCACTTCCTCCATTTAGGGCGGACTGGTCTTTGGGCCCAGGGACTCCCAGGTGTCGGTGGGGGATGTTGCACTTTATCAGGGGAGGGGTGTGTCCCTTGTAACGTTCCCTCTGCCCACCTTTGGCCCGTTTGCCCGTGAAGGAGTTCCGAGTAGAGCGCTCGCTTTGGGGAGTCTCGTGTCTGGGGGGGGGGGACGTGCGGACAATGTGGCCCTGCCCAGCGGAGCTGGTCGAGTGTGTGGTCAGTGCTTCGATGCTGGGGATGTCGGGCCTGGTCGAGGACGCCAACGTTGGTGCGTCTGTCCTCCCCGGGGGATTTGCGGGATCTTGCGGAGACAGCGACTTGAATATACTCAACGACTGAGCCTTCACAGCCCTCTGGGGCAGAGAACTTCAAAGATGGTAGAGGCAGTAAGACTCGCCACATTTAAAAGTTCCTTGGGTGTGCAGATTGAAGTGGCGTAACCTGCAGACCGAGGCCACGCACCGAGAGCGGGAAAGTGGGTTTAGGCTTGGGTAGCTCTTGGTTGGCCGGTGTGGACACGATGGGCCAAAATGGTGCTCAGTTGAGCCAAGGGCGGACACGGCGATATTGCGAAGCAGGAAATGGATGTCCTACGGATACGAGGCAGGAAGTTTAATTCGTGATTAAACTTGGTCAGCCTTGGACAGTGGCCGGAGAGTGAGATCGCATCAGTGAGTGGACAACAACATGGCAAATGGAATATAATGTGGAGGAATTTAAAACTGAGATGAGGAGGAATTTCTTCTCTCGGAGGGTTGTAAATCTGTGGAACTCGCTGCCTCAGAGAGCTGTGGAAGCCGGGACATTGAATATATTTAAGACAGAGATAGACAGTTCCTTAACCAATAAGGGGGCGGGCAGGGAAGTGGAGCTGGGTCCATGATCGGATCAGGCCACGGTCGTATTAAATGGCGGAGCAGGGCTCGAGGGGCCGAATGGCCGGCTCCTGCTCCTGTTTTCTACACGAATCGCTGAAAGTCAACATGCAGGTTCAGCAAGCAATTAAGAAAGCAAATGGTATGTTGGCCGTTATTACGAGAGGATTTGAGTCGAGGAGTAAAGACGTCTGACTGCGATTAAAACAGGCCCTGCTGAGACTGCACTGGGAGTATTGTGCACAGTTCTGCTCTCCACGTACTTGGGTTACAGCGTGTGGGCCCCGACCTGCGACACACATCAGCGGCAGGTCGGGGCCAGAAACGGAGCGGCGTGCGGCCCAGGGAGTAGCGTGGAGGCGTGCGACGACAAGGTACAGCGTGAGCTGGTGCACGCGGGCGATGACAGCGAAGTGACGTCAGCACGGTCCAGGTCAGTGATTGGAGCGTGGGCAAGGTACAGGCAGGAGCGGCGAGAGGTTGTAGAGGGACGTGATCGGGGGCCCAGGGGAGGCGAGAGATCGGGCCCCCAGGGGACAGCACGGGCCCAGCCCACACTGTGCGATATGTGAGCGCACTGGGTCCGTGCAGCAGAGCAGGTCTCCAGTGGTCCTGGTTAACCCTTGCCCCTGGACCAAGACCTCGCTCTGTCAAGCCCCGTGTGGTGGCTGGTGTACAACAGGTGACCTAACGTTAAATTAATCCACCCACAGGCATCTTCCACCCTTCGGGATGTGGTTCGGGATCCGGAATATTAGGTCCTTCATTCAAACATCTGTGAACTCAACCCATTTTTGGCGAGTGATCCTCGTTTCGAGGGTCCGTCGCCGATGATGATGGTCAAAACACACGGAATAACTGATACCCGGGAGTGAGTTACAGGCTGGAATCTAATCGAGGGATTCGGGGGGTTTATATATAGAATAACAGATACCCGGGAGTGAGTTACAGGCTGGAATCTAATCGAGGGGTTCGGGGGGTTTATATATTGAATAACAGATACCCGGGAGTGAGTTACAGGCTGGAATCTAATCGAGGGGTTCAGGGGGTTTATATATAGAATAACAGATACCCGGGAGTGAGTTACAGGCTGGAATCTAATCGAGGGGTTCGGGGGGTTTATATATAGAATAACAGATACCCGGGAGTGAGTTACAGGCTGGAATCTAATCGAGGGGTTCGGGGGGTTTATATATTGAATAACAGATACCCGGGAGTGAGTTACAGGCTGGAATCTAATCGAGGGGTTCGGGGGGTTTATATACAGAATAACAGATACCCGGGAGTGAGTTCCAGGCTGGAATCTAATCGAGGTGTTCGGGGGTTTATATATAGAATAACAGATACCCAGGAGTGAGTTACAGGCTGGAATCTAATCGAGGGATTCGGGGGGTTTATATATAGAATAACAGATACCCGGGAGTGAGTTACAGGCTGGAATCTAATCGAGGGGTTCGGGGGGTTTATATATTGAATAACAGATACCCGGGAGTGAGTTACAGGCTGGAATCTAATCGAGGGGTTCAGGGGGTTTATATATAGAATAACAGATACCCGGGAGTGAGTTACAGGCTGGAATCTAATCGAGGGGTTCGGGGGGTTTATATATAGAATAACAGATACCCGGGAGTGAGTTTACAGGCTGGAATCTAATCGAGGGATTCGGGGGGTTTATATATAGAATAACAGATACCCGGGAGTGAGTTACAGGCTGGAATCTAATCGAGGGGTTCGGGGGGTTTATATACAGAATAACAGATACCCGGGAGTGAGTTACAGGCTGGAATCTAATCGAGGTGTTCGGGGGTTTATATATAGAATAACAGATACCCAGGAGTGAGTTACAGGCTGGAATCTAATCGAGGGATTCGGGGGGTTTATATATAGAATAACAGATACCTGGGAGTGAGTTATCGGCTGAAATCGAATAGAAGGGTTCGGTGGGTTTATATATAGAATAACAGATACCCGGGAGTGAGTTACAGGCTGGAATCTAATCGAGGGGTTCGGGGGTTTTATATATAGAATAACAGATACCCCGGGAGTGAGTTACAGGCTGGAATCTAATCGAGGGGTTCGGGTGGTTTATATATAGAATAACTGAAACCCGGGAGTGAGTTACAGGCTGGAATCTAATCGAGGGGTTCGGGGGTTTATATATCGAGTAACAGATACCCGGGAGTGAGTTACCAGCTGAAATCTAATCAAGGGGTTCAGGGGGGTTTATATATAGAATAACAGATACCCGGGAGTGAGTTACAGGCTGGAATCTAATCGAGGGGTTCGGGGGGTTTATATATAGAATAACAGATACCCGGGAGTGAGTTACAGGCTGGAATCTAATCGAGGGGTTCGGGGGGTTTATATTTGGATAACAGATACCCGGGAGTGAGTTACAGGCTGGAATCTAATCGAGGGGTTCGGGGGGGTTATATATAGAATAACAGATACCCGGGAGTGAGTTACAGGCTGGAATCTAATCGAGGGGTTCAGGGGGGTTTATATACAGAATAACTGATACCCGGGAGTGAGTTACAGGCTGGAATCTAATTGAGGGGTTCGGGGGGTTTATATATAGAATAACAGATACCCCGGGAGTGAGTTACAGGCTGGAATCTAATCGAGGGGTTCGAGGGGGGTTTATATATAGAATAACAGATACCCAGGAGTGAGTTACAGGCTGGAATCTAATCGAGGGGTTCAGGGGGTTTATACAATAAATAACAGATACCCGGGAGTGAGTTACAGGCTGGAATCTAATCGAGGCGTTCGGGGGGTTTATACATAGAATAACAGATACCCGGGAGTGAGTTACAGGCTAGAATCTAACCGAGGGGTTCGGGGGGTTTAAATATAGAATAACAGATACCCAGGAGTGAGTTACAGGCTGGAATCTAATCGAGGTGTTCGGGGTTTATATATAGAATAACAGATACCCAGGAGTGAGTTACAGGCTGGAATCTAATCGAGGGATTCGGGGGGTTTATATATAGAATAACAGATACCTGGGAGTGAGTTATCGGCTGAAATCGAATAGAAGGGTTCGGTGGGTTTATATATAGAATAACAGATACCCAGGAGTGAGTTACAGGCTGGAATCTAATCGAGGGGTTCGGGGGTTTTATATATAGAATAACAGATACCCCGGGAGTGAGTTACAGGCTGGAATCTAATCGAGGGGTTCGGGTGGTTTATATATAGAATAACTGAAACCCGGGAGTGAGTTACAGGCTGGAATCTAATCGAGGGGTTCGGGGGTTTATATATCGAGTAACAGATACCCGGGAGTGAGTTACCAGCTGAAATCTAATCAAGGGGTTCAGGGGGGTTTATATATAGAATAACAGATACCCTTGAGTGAGTTATAGGCTGCAATCTAATCGAGGGGTTCGGGGTGTTTATATATAGAATAACAGATACCCGGGAGTGAGTTACAGGCTGGAATCTAATCGAGGGGTTCGGGGGGTTTATATTTGGATAACAGATACCCGGGAGTGAGTTACAGGCTGGAATCTAATCGAGGGGTTCGGGGGGGTTATATATAGAATAACAGATACCCGGGAGTGAGTTACAGGCTGGAATCTAATCGAGGGGTTCAGGGGGGTTTATATACAGAATAACTGATACCCGGGAGTGAGTTACAGGCTGGAATCTAATCGAGGTGTTCAGTGGGGTTTATATACAGAATAACTGATACCCGGGAGTGAGTTACAGGCTGGAATCTAATCGAGGGGTTCGGGGGGTTTATATATAGAATAACAGATATCCCGGGAGTGAGTTACAGGCTGGAATCTAATCGAGGGGTTCGAGGGGGGTTTATATATAGAATAACAGATACCCAGGAGTGAGTTACAGGCTGGAATCTAATCGAGGGGTTCAGGGGGTTTATATATAGAATAACAGATACCCGGGAGTGAGTTACAGGCTGGAATCTAATCGAGGGGTTCGAGGGGGATTTATATATAGAATAACAGATACCCAGGAGTGAGTTATAGGCTGGAATCTAATCGAGGCGTTCGGGGGGTTTATACATAGAATAACAGATACCC